>NW_010429660.1:635-5306 GCF_000710305.1 Buceros rhinoceros silvestris | reverse complement strand
GCTGATGTAAAGCTATAGATGGGTCAACAGCTAGTTTTGCCACTGTCCTGCATCAGCACAGGGAGAAATGCTGACATAATGTCTCTTAAGGATGTTATACCTGGCTACCAGTACGTATACATTAGGTGCTGGAGAGTGTCCGGAGAAGAGCAATGAATATGGCTAAGGATCTAGAGAACAGGTCCTATGACAAGTGGCTGAGGGAACTGGGGGTTGTTTAGCCTGGAGAAAAAGAGGGTGAGGGGAGACCATATCACACTCTACAGCTACCTCAAATGAGGTCCTAGCAATGTGGGCTCAGTCTATTCTCCCAGGTAACAAGCGATTGGATAAGAAGAAATGGCCTCGAGTTGCACCAGGGGAGGTTTAGGTTGGGTATTAGGAAAAAATTCTTCACTGAAGGTGTTGTAAAGCACTGGAACAGTCTGCTGAGGGAAGTAGTGGAGTCCCCATCCCTGCAGGTGTTTAAAAGATGTGTAGGTGTGGTGCTGAGGGATATGGCTTAGTGGTGACTTGGCAGTGCTCAGTTAATGCTTGGACTTGCTGATCTTAAAGGTCTCTTCTAACCAAAAAGATTCTGTGATTCTTTCAAAACTGCCACTGTAGCTCTGTATTAGTCTGAGTCAGACAGAGTGGCATGGAAGGGCAACTGACTTTGTGTCAGCTTCAGCTGGTCTGGGATGTGTAGGCATTGGGAACAACTCAGCAAAAACACTTGACTGCTCAACTCTGTAGCAAATGACCCAAACAGTGCAAACAAAGCAAACCCAATGACAAAGTGTGCCAGCATGCTTTGTTTTGTTTGTTAAAATAACCCTTGATGTTTACTTTCTTATGTTATCAGCCCTAGAGGGTGAATCCACCCTGCTAAGCAAACTCAGCTCACTATCATAGGAAGGACATTGGTTTTTCAACATAAAAAATAGTTAATTCTTCAGATCTGTAGTCAAATGCAGAGAGCTGCCCTGTAGTCACATCTTGTCTTGTTAATGACCTGACATCCCAAACCAAACATGCTTCTTTCTGTGGTGTCCTCAGACAGGAAGGAGCTTGCCTTTTATCGTGACCTTTGACTACTGGTCTTGGAATGACCTCTTGTGGACACATATGGTTTGCCTCCTAAGGGATGAATGCTTCTGGTCAAAAATAGGAGACCACACAGTGATAAAACAAGTACAGTGTACAGTCTGCTCCCCAGATTTTTAGCCACTGACACATAGCAAGTCCCAGGTACTTCCAGATTTCAGGGTGGAGGCATAAAGGAAATAATCAGTAATAAATTTAATATGTGTTGACAGGTGAAAGATAACAGCGTGTACCTATGTAACATTGGTTTTGGTGACAGAGCTGTTTCCCTAGTGAAAAAGCTGCATTGTTAGAGTTCCAGCATGGATATCATTACAGACTTTCTCTCTCTAACCTTGATTATATCAGTACAGGGTGGTCTGTGTTTCTGCTAAATAAATGCCAGATGTCTGAATATGTATCAATTGTAATCAGAGGAGCTTTGTTTTCCTATTATCAGTGCTCTGAAGGTTCACTGAGGCACATGAAGGCTCTCCCCACACTAGAAAAGCTGATGAACCAAGCCTTGTTGAGACGGTGATAAGGTGTACTTACCTTGATAAATCTTCATTTTGTGCTTTAGAGGTTGTAGTATGTCTTCTAATACTCTGTAGAAGAAGACTTACAGCTTCCATGTCCCTCTAGTTTCCAAATGCATCCCAGAGTCTGGAGACCCAACCCAGCCTAACAGTGCCTTCTGAGGTTTCTCTTCATACCTTTCTCAATGCAGAAGTGGGTGTTCCAACATCAAGCCAGCAGTGCTGGGATAGTGCTCCCTCTCAACAGAACTGTTGCACGTGTACAGAGGACTTGGCTGCAGCTGCTCAGAACAGTTCTTGTTTTTCCAGTGGGATGAATGGAGCATTGTCACTCAGTCAGACCTATGGTTTTGGACTGCACAGACGGGCATCACTGCAATGGGGTTGTACTGAGAACAGACTTTTAAGCAGGGTGTTTTGAGCTGGTTTGGTTTTTTTCCCCACTATGAATACTGCCTTTATATGTAGTCATGACACTGTGGTCCTTAGTGTTTGCTTACCTTCATCCATGTACTAAAAATGTGCCCAGGCATTCTGGAGCCAGCTATGTGCTGCTACATGTCCTAGAGAAGAACATTGCTGTTATTTCCTAGCACAACTGTCTATTGTAGTGAATGTTCAAGTTTCTTTTCTTAAGTTCGTAGCAGAGACATGCCATCAGCACAGGCCAAATTGCAGGTGGCTGTGTTTCTGATGTCCTGTGTCTGACATAAATGTGAATTTTTAAGTAAGCAGTTTTTAAAGAACTGGTTTTGAGATCATCCTCACCTCTTCCCCTTCCTTTCCTGGTGCCCCTCCAAAAACATCTGCTCTGAGGCTTGTGTTCTGGCAGACAGCTGTTCACAGCACTGCTTGAAAAAGAAGATGTGGTTGTGTTGAAGAGGAGTGTTTCACCTCAGATAAACTTCATTGCTATAAACATGGTGTGATGGCAGGGCAGATGTGCTGCTTGTTTCTTTCTTTCTTACACTGTAGCAACAGCACATTCATTTACACATTTCTCATTTGTCCATTGGTAGTGTTTGCATTTGTGTTGCAAACATTAGTCCTTGTGTAGTTCTAGGCATGTAAATATGTTGCCACATTCTCATAGTCTTGATATATGAAAAAATAGAGATGAAATGTCAGAAAAACACTTAGTTTTCTTCCTACAGAATTGCTGAAGAATTACAGAATTAGGAATAATTTTTAAGTAGATAGCTTTTCAAAATTTGTTGGGTTTTTACAAATTTTTCTATTTCTTAGACAATGGTTTTGTTTTATTCCCTTTGTTCTGCAAACTTAGGGTTTTGACTAATTCCAGGGAAACCAGTAAGACTGCCCCATGCAATCAGGTATTTTCCAAACCCAAGTTCCTCTCCTACATGTACTTTTGTTTAGAAAATTACAAAATATGAGCACTTTGAGCATTATCATGCTGGCCTCAAGCCCGTGGATCCAAATGCTACTTGATGGCATGACATAGCTCCTTGATCTGCCTGCTTTCTTCATGCCCAGATGCCGTACTGTCTCCAGGCAGCCTGGCTCTGCTATCTGGCCAAATTGGCTGTTGAACAAAGCCACTGCACGTGCTCCGGCACACAAGTCCTAGCATGCTCCTGAGCTACCTTCCCAGTGCCTGAATTTGCGCATACATCCAAGGGCTGTCCTTTTGTCCATCTGTACAATGCTGATGGATGCAAAATTCTTTTTGCTGTTTAACAGTGGATGAATTTATTTTTACTTGTGCATGAGACACGGTACTTTCTTGTTCGCAGGGGCAGACAGGCACTGGGTCCTCTGAGGGCAGCTGCAGCTTCACAGCCCTCTGTCACTGAAGCAGAGGGCCATTTAAAAGTGTAGTCTTTTGTTTCAGTAGGCTAGAGCCCATGTGCCAAGACAATCATGGTGATCATCTATTCTGATTTCTTCTAGATTTTTTAAAACATTCTTCACCATATAAAAATACTTTGTAGAGCACGAGCAGAGGTTTAAAAGTAGAAAGTTGTAACTTTGGATAAAGGCTTTGGCATATAAGCACTTTTATTAAAAATTAAGAGCTGAATTATATCCAGAGTGCCAGATATGAAGCGTGCAAATTACCAAATTGGGTTGTTAGGAAAAATGCTTTCTAGCCTTTTGATACTGCATTGTATTCATCCAATATCAGCATGCAATAAAATGTTATGTTCTCTACCACCTATAATGATATAGGAAGTGGTAAAAATTGCAATGATAAAATCAAACTCATTTATTCAGAAAAAGAGCCAAAGACCTAACCCAGTGTTTTTTAAATTTTAGGAGGGTGTATATATATTTAGGCATAAGGAGTTTTCTATTACTTTTGAATTATATTCAAAATAAAGAATTAAAACTCATTAGCAGGCAGCTGTGATTAAAGTTTTCTATAAGAAGGATCCATAAGCATCTGCCTCTTGCATCTGCTGGCTTGGGTACTCAATACTGAAAGACTAACTGTTGAGTGGGTTTGTAGTAATCTAGTTATTTGTATTGCTGTCTTTATAATGAACATCAATTTCTTTTGTGTCTTAATCAGAATTTCTACCTGTCAAACAAAGGAAAGAACGAAAGCAAAGAAATGAATGATAAAATCAAAGAGGCTTTACTGGAGGTAAGGCAAACCACGAAAACACTGCCACCATCTACATCTGCTCTGCAACAAGAGCGTTTAGTTCTACGTGGGCAAATGTGTAACAACAAAAGTTCTATCATGGTTGGTGTTTTTGTGTCTGAGATTTAATATGTGAGTTTGCCTCTGCATCTGCTGCTCACCATTAAAAACACCAATTATATCCCCCATCAGAGAAATTAAACCGTGGTGAATTATTTGTTGTTATAGACTCCAGGGCCACAAAACATTTTTACTTAGTGTTTCTATGAAGAGTAATGCAAATATTAATAAAAGAAACAGCTGTGCCAGCCCTTGTTACTTTATATTGTTAGTAAGGTTGATCAATAGCAAACAATTATCTTTTGGGTTAGAAATAGATCTACTCCTCACTACTTCAAATTATTAGGTATATTACAACAGAAAAAGAACCTTTGCACTTTTCCAGGAAGTCTGTTT
>NW_010429660.1:0-268 GCF_000710305.1 Buceros rhinoceros silvestris | reverse complement strand
GAAGTTTCAATTCAGTTGTATGTTTGAGTGTCACGAAAAAGGGGGGCCAGGAAGATATATGGAGCCAGCTATTAAAATTCCTGGCCTAGAATGGGGGGAGTTTCTAAACCCTTTATAGTTTGTCCAGCCCACCAGTGTCCCAAGAAAGACGAGATCCTGGTGCCCAACCTGCCTACCACACTCCTGTTAGGGAGAAGGGGAACCCCCACCGGCTTCTTTACAACTTGGCCAGCCTGACAGGCGCGCACCGGCAGCGTCACTGAAACCA
>NW_010429659.1:16069-23015 GCF_000710305.1 Buceros rhinoceros silvestris | reverse complement strand
GCTGGTCTGACCATTAAAGACCGAGGCAAAGAAGGCATTCAACACCTCAGGCTTTTCCTCATCCTGGATCACTGTGTTTGGATTATGGGGCCTTAATTCTGCTCCCCATCTCTGCCTTCTGGTTCACAATGCCAAGCCCTCAGTGAGCTGGTGTGACCATTGAAGACTGAGGCACAGAAGACATTCGGCACCTCAGCCTTTTCCTCATCCCTGGTCACTACGTTTCCCCCCGCATCCCGCAAAGGATGGAGACCCTCCTCAGCTCTCCTTTTGCTGTTGAGGTATTTACAGAAACCTTTTTTCTTGTCTCTTATGGCAGTGGCCAGACTAAGCTCAAGCTGGGCTTTAGCCTTTCTAATCTCCCTGCATCGTCTTGCAAAACCCTTAGAGTCACCCTGAGTGACCTGCCCCTTCTTCCATGGGCCATAGAGTTTCCTTTTCTTCCTGAGCTCCAGCCAAAGCTCTGCTCAGCCAGGCCGGTCTTCCACCCTGCCGGCTTGTCTTACAGCTCACCGGGACAGCCTGCCCCTGAGCTTTGAGCCTTTCCCTCTGGAGGATTGTCCAGCCTTCTTGGACTCCTCTGCCCCTCAGGCCTGTCTCTCAAGGGACCCCAGCGACCAGTCTCCTGAAAAGGTCAAAGTCTGCCCTCCGGAAGTCCAACGTGGCAGCTTTACTGACCCCCCCCCTCCCTTCTGCGTCGAGAATTGGAAACTCCATAATCTCATGGTCACTGTGGCCAAATGGCCTCCAACCTTCACATCACCCACAAGTCCTTCTCTGTTGGGGAACATCAGGTCCATCAGGAAGCCTTCCCTGGTTGGTTCCCTCACCAGCTAGGTGAGGAAGTTGTCTTCCACATGCTCTAGGAACCTCCTGGTCTGCTTCTTCACTACTGGATTATATTTCCAGCAGACATCCGGTAAATTGAAATCTCCCACAAGAACGAGTGGCACCGATTGTGAGAATTCTCCCAGGTGCTTGTAGAATATTTTACCTACGTCTTCATCCTGGTTGGGTGGCCTATAGCAGACTCCCACCGTGAGTGGGAGTGCCTGGTTCGCCTTTCCCCTGATTTTAACCCGTAAACACTCATCCCTTTTGTCACCATTTTGTTAATCTCAAGACAATCAAAACTCTCCCTGACATGCAGGGCCACTCCCCCACCTCTTCTTCTTGGCCTGTCCCTCCTGAAAAGGTTGTAGCTGTCCAGTGCAATGCACCAGTTGTGTGTGTCATCCCACCATGTTTCTGTGACGCAACTATATCGTAGTTTTCCTGCTGCACAGTGACTTCTAGTTCCTCCTGTTTGCTGCCCGTGCTGCATGCATTAGTGTAGATACACTTCAGTTGGGCTGTTGATCCCATCTCCTTTTTTTTAGGGGGAGAAGGCCTAATTCCCGCCTTACCATTCCCAGGAGCTGCCGTGATCCCTGGCACACCAGTATCCCTTGGGACTGTGCTATCACATGACACACTGCCCTGTAATCCTGCTGGTGCAGCAGTCCCAAGGAGCTCACCAGCACACCGATCCACTAACGCTGATGTGCCGCTCTCAGGCTTAGCTCCAGCGATCCTGATTTTATCCTTTTCCCCCTTCAAATCTGGTTTAAAGCCCTTTCAGTGAGCCCTGACAGCTACTGTGCAGGAGTTCTCTTCCCCCTTTGGGACAGGTGCACCTTGCCTGATGCCAGTGAGCCTGGTGCTGTTGTAGACTGACCCATGATGAAAATAACCCAAAGCCTTGCTGGTGACATCCATCTCAGAGCCAGATATTGACCTGGTGCGTCTTCCTGCTTTTCCCCTCATCATTCACTGCAACTTGAGGGGTAGAGGAGAACACCACTCGTGCTCCTGATCCTTTGACTTGTTGTCCTAGGCCTCTGAAATCTTTCTTGATTCCCTCCATCATGGTAATTTTGGAACATGAAGAAGATTTTTATATACTATCTGTCTGCCATTTGTTTGCATGCAGGAAGAAAATGTAGGATGAGTTTGTTCTGGTGCTCTCTGAAGAGGATAGCAATACTTGTCATGTGGCTAAGATGACATATGTCTATGTAGGGAATGAGTTACTGAGGGTTTGAGATGTTATTCTTGAATGAATGTTGCCACATTTGTCAACTTGTTTGCAGTGAGCACTTGAATAAGGGAACAGGAAGGAGGAAAGCAGACTTAGCACCACGCAGAGCAGAGGCAATCATATGTGCATACATTTATTTATTTGTGGTTTGCATTGCATGTTCATGATGGAAATGTCCATGAGCCTAATTAGGGCTGAAAAGAAATTCCAGCCTTGAAGTCGTGTGGTATCTCAAACTGTAGTAGGGGTGGAAGATACAAAACCAGCCTTGGGGCAAAGACGAAAGCATTCATCTGCTTCTGTATCTGCCCTCCTTGGTTCCACCAACGGATTTCAACAGCTGTGCAGAGTTATTACTGTGGCAGTCACGTTTTGGAGTGGGTGGGAATTTTCTAGTGAATGTTGTTCTACTCAGAAAATACCATTTCGTAGAGTCCAAAGCTTCTTACAAAAATGCTGGTAACATGTGGTGGGAATGTGCATACTAGTAGATGATTTTTCTCAACACTAGGAGCAAAAGCTGTAGTTAGAAGATAGTTCCCCTTCCAGAATGGCCTGTCAGGAGTCAACCTCTCTTGTGTCACTTCATGACTATGCCAGGCAATATGTTTAAATTGGTGTTGAATCAGGATCACAATGGATCAATGGTCTCTGTTAAAACCCTGTGGTCCTCCTGAATGGACTGAATGTGTTTGCCAGCATTTCCCAGTGCTGCTGAGCAACTTTCTATCAATGTAGACTGATGCTGGTTAGGCAGTAAGGAACGGCACACCAGGACAGTAGAAGCGAAGCTGCCGTCAGCTACTGTAACTCCGAGGGAAATAGGTGTTTCTCCATCCTGGGCAATAGAATTTACTCTGAGTTTTTACTCTGAGTTCATGGGGGAGTGACTCTCCATGTAGAATACGCTCAGTTTGCTGCCTGGGAAATGCTCAGCACTGTCCAGCCACTCCTTTCAAAATACACCCTGGGACCTTGTGATGGAGTGGACTCAGAAAAGGACTAGATAATGTTTGACATAAGGAACAGGGTTTCTGGCCCAATAGACAAATTCTATTTACAGGTGACTCAACAGGACAGGAAGTGATATCTATAGATATCAAGTAACTACAGCCCAATGCACACAGTGGAACTGTGTCAGATTTTGTAGTCATTCGAGTATGGTGTTGGGGAACTTGATAGCTCAGCAGGTTTTTGAATTGAATAATCATCTTCAAGAAGGGATTAATGTCTGAAATAGCTGCCTTTGCACTTTTGGGTCACCTAGCACTGATAGTATTTCTCCCCTAAAATGATTCAGTTGACTTCCATACAGGGCTCACATGAAAGCTTTAAAAATCTTCTCATAATCACGTGCTGGCAGGTGTGTAAAGAAGCGTCTCTTCACCAAGAGCACTGTAAAAGGGAGAGCAGTTGAAAGTGGAGGTCTCTTATGGAGGAGCTGTCATTGTGAACAAGCACCTCAGCCCTTCCAGGCAAGAAAGCAGGGCTTAAATTGGGCATGAATTTTGGATTTCATTGACCTACTTTGTCATTTGCTTCCTTTGGTACCTGATCATTCCTTAACCTATATTTCTGCTCTCCTTTCTGACTGACAAGTGGCCAGGTTGGATTTGTTTGGATGCATGGAAAAAAGGAGGTGAAGGAACTACAGCTGAAGGAAGACTGAGTGTAAACTGGAGTCTGATGGATTTTAAGACTGAATTTCAGACTTGTCAGCTGCCAAAAAGTTGTGAGTCTAATGTGAATGAATTTCATAGCTGCTGTTGATGTTCTCCTGACGTTGTTCTTCCAGCACAAGTATGTCTGCTAAGGGACTTTGCAGTTGCTCCTGGTGAAGCTATTCCTGAGATTATTCCACTGTTCTCAGACTGTAGAAATATAGGGTTTCTGAGGATCCCCTTGTCATCAGCATGAAACCGATGATGAGAATACAGGGAGGTCACTTTCTCAGTGGCTTGTGCTGTTGTTTCAGATTCTGCTTCGAGGTGAAGATACTGCTCCCTCCACGTCAAGCGTTATTACAATTGTTCAGGGAGAGCTTAGGTGCTGCAACTGAATCTAAGTCTGACAGGGGGAAGTGCAGCCTGGTACAGGCTTCTTTTTCCTAGGCAGGGAGTAAGGATGTACTAATCCACCCATTCCTCAGGCCCTTGGGGGACAGAGTTGGTAGAGGGATGGCTTCAGCTGAGATTCAGACTTTCCAAAATCTGAGTTCTCTGTCTCCCCAAGGTACCAGTGCAGTGAGATGTTCTCCACCTCAATACCTCAGCCAGGCACTCCAGCAGGCACAGATTGGTGTGGATTGCATCTAATGTGAGGGTGGGATAGAGCTGAATGCAATCCGTGACAGAATTGACTTTGCCAACAAGGCAGCAATCATAGATACAGGTTTATATGTGTGAAGGGCCATTGCCACTTCTTTGACGTTTCTAGAGAGAATGACAGGAGTCATTTTAGAATGAGAACGTTACTCCCTACTCTGTGTCTGGGATGGGAGAGCAAGGATTCTTCCTTAGTTCTTCAAGAAAATCAGAAGCGGAAGTCCAGAAGTACGACAAGTCCAGAAGCAGACAACTGTAATCTGTGCATTACCCTTGGTTTGGCTGCTGAGACAAATCAGTGAGAAAAGCATCATCTTTGGCCCAGGTCCTGGTCTGAAATCACATTACAATGCTGACAATGTTACTGTGCCTCTTCAAGAAGAAAAACTTGCTTTCTTTAATAAGAGTTTCTTAGGGATGGGGCAAGTAATACATTAGGGTAGGCAGTTTTTTCTCAAGGACTAATCAGAAAGCATTACCTGGGAGACAAAAGACAGTGTGAGTCAGAACTACAAGGTGTTTCTACTACACAAATTTCCAGAGATCTAAAATTAATGAATGGGTCTTCTTGTCCCAAAAGACCTGGTGTCTATGGATAGCTTTCCTCAGAAAAGCCTATCTATCTGTCTTTGCATGATAGCTTTCCCTTACAGGCAGGCAAATACAGGCTTTTGGAGTTAGCAAGGACATGATAATTTGGACAAGCTAAGTCCAATTTGGATGCTGCTGAGATGAAAAAGTGGGATTTTTTTAGAGTTTCCTCTGGCTCAGAAAAGTTTCACTGGCAGTCTTGGTCAAAGCCTGTCTGAATCTGTTTCTTAGAGAAACGTGCTCATCTTTCCTCCCACTTCTGTCACAATTTCTTCCAGAGGGTTGGTGGTGGTGGGAAGAAGAAATTGCATTGGTTTTGAGGACTCAGTTTGCTGTGAGCACCCCAGCCCAAGCTCCATACTGGCTGGAAAGAGGGATGTGAGGAAATAGGATTGTAGAGTCTGGGGAGAAGCTTTGCAGACCACCTGGCCTTCAAATTCCTGGCACTGCTCAAACTTGTCTCTGAAGGAAATCCATGTTCCAAGTCAAGCTCAGGTCACATGAGAAAATGAATTTGGCAGGAATATTATGAGTCCTACTGATCTGCCAACAAATCCACCCAAAGCATCTTGCTCCATGGCTGTATTCTTAGAACAGAGCGGCACAACTCACAGCCCAGTGTAGAAAAAGTGTACTTACAGAAGTGCCTGGAGGTGGCTTCTGCAGGCTTTCTCATGAACAAATGCTGCTGCAAGCTGACTTTCCTTAGCACTGCATTTTCCTTTTACAGAAAAATAAATGGGCTGAGGAAGGGCTTGAAAGCAAAGAGAATTAAGGTGACAGGAAGAAGATGTTCCTACTTAGTTTTCTGTGTTCCTACTGTCCTAAGAAGACTTAAGTTCTTCTGGGTGCTGTTTAGTCACTCAAAAAATGTACAAATGTAGGGACAAGTCATACCTCTGTGCCCACCTGACCTCCACTAACATCATTAGTAGCAACTGGTGAGATTTTTCCATGTGCATCTAAATATTGTTTTGTGCATTGTTTTCCCCAAAGTATCTCAGCTTCAGAGCAAGGTGCATAAAGAAAACAAAATTGAAAATTACTCTGTCACAATTATAGTAGAAATAAGCAGCTATCAAGCTTAATGGAGATGCCATGATGGGAAATATAATCTTGTTTAATCTTTTTTTCTTTTGTGTTAGGTGCTCCATTATCCTCTTTACTTGGGACATTCAGAAATTGTATTACATTGAGTATATCTGGGAATAGAGAGCTCTCTCTATTACGGAAGGCAGGGATTTTTGAGATGGGCTGTAAACAACTCACAATGCTTTAGCATCCCTTCAAGATGACTTTATGATGCACTTTTTGTACAGAAGTGCCCCTTGGGGCAGTATAATTGGAATCACAGGACTTCCTGTTCAAGCCACAAATAATTGAAAATTAGAGGCCTGAACTTAGAAATGTAAATCAACCTTTCAATATGCATAAACACACACATAGCTACAGAAAGTCCTGGAAGTCCTGGTTCTCTGGCTCATTGGTGGGAAATGCCTCTGCGTTAGTTTGCACTAACCAAATATGTGAGCAGCAAGAGAAGGCAGCAGAGGTGCTGAAGGAGACGTTGTTTCGGAGGCAGTCTTTGGTGAAAGAGCAGGTGCTGGAGGCTGACTGAGGCATCCTCCTTCTTCCCTATGCAGGCAGGAGGAGGTGGATGCCAGCAGCGGCTCAGAGGTGTTTGTACACTGGTGATAGTTGTCAATGTGAAAACATCAATTTGCCTGTGCCCCCCAAATTTGAAGAGGCTGAGGGAAGGAATCAAGACGTACTCTGCTCAGCCCAGCACTCTGGATGCCAGAGCAGATAGTCTGTTAACCAGCCAGTTAAACTATGTCGCTGAAGCTGAGCTACATACAGCGGTCAGCGTAGAAAAGGACAAGACACAGGATTTGCAGAGCAGGGGAGAACAAGAACACTGGAAGTTTTCCCTTAAGCCTGGGTGCACCTT
>NW_010429659.1:15515-15753 GCF_000710305.1 Buceros rhinoceros silvestris | reverse complement strand
TGCCCGCCGCGCCGGGCCCCCCCAGCCTGCAGAGCCGTGGACCTGCATGTAGAGCTGCCTCATCAGGGCGTTTAAATAATAAATAAATGATAAAAAAAGGTCTGCGCCACGCACCCGGCTCTGGCGGTGGAAGCTCACCCTTGTGTGAGGCCCCGGGTCAACAGCAAATCAATCTCCAGAAAGTGCCGTGGAAAAGGCCTGGGGGCGGCCAGGCGTGGGTGCCTCTGACAATGGCTCC
>NW_010429659.1:13836-15374 GCF_000710305.1 Buceros rhinoceros silvestris | reverse complement strand
TTCCTAATTTATTTTGCATTCTTCTCACAATTTCCATTGTGGAGCTCTCCCGCACGAGGATTAACCATCACAAGCAGTGCAGTGCAGTGCTGGCAGCCTCCCTGGAAATCATGCGTTCTGAATAACGATGAGAGCTGAAAGCAGGACAGAAAATCCACCCTTCTGCTCCCTAAATCAGCACGGGATAACGCCACCCCAGATAAAGATGACACCCCCCATTCCCACAGCCTGTCCCCTTGCAAACTTGGCTCCATTTCTTCAGGGCTTCGCATAAAAACATGGCAAGGCAAGAAGTGCAAATTGTGGGGATGGTCCTGCCCAGCAGCAGGTGCCCATAGGGAGGGTCAGGTTTCCCATTTGCTCTGGAGGGTGCAGGTTTGTGTTTGCCGTCTTAAGGTCCAAGCCCTTCAGTTAAGGACTAGTGGTGTGATGCTTTGCAATGTACATGCAGTGGATGGGAGTGAATGGTGTGAACAACCAGGGCCAACATGTGGGAGGAACAAAACAGGTCATCTTCCTGCTTGCCCAGTTCACTTTCTGATTGTGGCAGAGGGCAGGGAGTGAAATTTAGCTCAGGTTGCCCCACTCCTGCCACAGACAACACCATCAGTTGATCCCTGTGAAGTGAACAGGTTGGCTCCTCATTTGTTTCTCATTGTCAGAATGATAAGTCCAACTAGATTTTTTTCTATTTGTGTTTGCTTCTAGTCTGCACTGACAAACATGCGTAGTTTTTAGATTCCCTCTCTTCAGCTGGCTGCCGTTCCATTTTAATGCAAGGTGCTTCATCGGAGGTCATTTACTCAGTATGTTGCTGGGCCATTTACAAATATCAGCTGATGAATATTTCATCATCGTTCAGTAGGAATTCTGTTGAAGTGTAGAGCTTCATGGCAGTGAGTCAATATGTGATGCACTCAACCTGAAATTGTTTCCTTGCTGCATCTTTTGGCAGATGTGCTTATTGCTGATGCTGAGGAGGTAAAGTTGGTGGAAGGGGGAGGAATACACATATGTATTAATATAATAGTACTCTTTATCTCACTTTGATTCCACTTCAATATCCCTGGAATCAGTGCTGCTTGGGGAAGGGGGTCTTTAAATGAAATAGCAAGAGCAGCCATTTCTTCTTATTCACTTTAAGAGCAATACCCAAGTCGGCTTTTCTTCCCGCAGTGCCACACCTCTAGGATGGAGGCTCTGCTGGCCTCAGACACTCCCTCTTAAGTGCCAGGAAGAGCGAGTTCTTGCAGCAGAGTAGGTGGTGAGACCAATTTATCTTGCTGCAAAACATCCTAGTGGAAGCAGGGCACAGTGTGCAGGGAACACATGCTGGTGTTAACGCCTGCTTTAGACTGCAGAGAGCCTGGAGCAATAGTTTTGCAGAGCGAGATTCAAACCATTAGTCTCAGAGTCCAGTGAAAATTCAACCATCAGGTGTTTTACTGCTGGGCCAACTTAAAGAAAACAGAGTACCAAGTTCGGCAACAGGGTTCTATAAAGGTAGTTAACCCGGCAGCTGCCAGCTGAGAGGAAAG
>NW_010429659.1:0-13722 GCF_000710305.1 Buceros rhinoceros silvestris | reverse complement strand
GTTGCTGGACCATGGCAGCGGAGTAGCAGCAGAAAGTCCCAGAATGATGGTGCAGATGTGCTTGTGGCAGCGCCTCCCTCCTTACCTGCTGCCTGGGGAAAAGCCAGCCTGAAGAGATATTCTGTTACAGTGTTGTTTACGCCACTCTAAAATAGTTTGTATTGCACTCCTAGGTTTTCTGGACTGTACAGCTTTCACTGTGAATGATGAGTCACTCTAGGTAGCCAATGCTACGGAGAGCATTAGTGCACACTGTGTTTCACTAGTGAGAAAATAATCCAACTAAAGAGGTCCTGTAACCATCCAAGCTTCTTCGTCCCTCTCCCCTGGCAGTACCGAAGTCAAGCTCTGAGGATCTGCCAGTAACAAAGGTTATTGTAACTCCATCAGATACAGAAGAGGGAAAGGAGGCCACATGTACCTGGAAGTCATCTGCTTCCCTGCATATTCAGAGTCTTCTCTCTACTACCCAGACCACAGGAATGGGCTGCAAAATGTGCCTGTTCTTCATTTACTCCTGCCTGGTCATCTGGTGCTTCAGAGCTAGAGCAAAGCAGAGAAGCAGTAAATATATCGAATTTGGTAGCTGTGTGGAAAGTAGGGGGTCATCTTGACAGATGCAGAAGAGAAAGTTCGGTAGATTGGAACAAGGCTTCCCAACTCTTCTGAGGGCAGAAAATGAGCTAGGCTTTTCTTTCCAATTTTCTGTCCCAGCTTGGTCTAAGTTACACCTTTCTTGCAGCTCTCAGTATTGCAGTTTGTCTGACACAGCACGCCCTTACACAACAGGCCGTTCCATGCCACACTGTAGGAAAGGTCCTGCAAGCCCAGCTGAGTGTCCTGCCTTGTGTGAAGCTCTCGTCATGCACTGTGCAGAACAGAAACTGGATCTGGAAACCGGGCAGATGTGGACTTAGCATTGTGTTCCCCAGTCTGCTGGCTTTTTTGAGACTGAGCAGGAGTTTCGTGCTGGTGACACTGTCTAGTCACTGCTGTTCAAAGGGGTCTGGTGTGGACTCATGGTGCATGGACTGCAACAAGATTTAATCTTGTTGCCCTGTGGGGTTTTTACTTTGGGGTATGTTTTTGTTTTGTTTTTAATATTCTGTGAAGTCTCTATAGCATTGACAGTCCACCACTGTGCTATTCAAGCATGTGCCTGTGTCTGTATATGGGTAACACCCCCATATCCAGGAACCCATGTAACATGATTTGAACTTGACACACACAAGGACAGCTGCATCTCCAGCAGTTCCTTGTCCTGTGGCTCAAGACTGGAAACTTTAATCTCTCTCCTGCCAGATGCTTCACTAATATATCTGGGAAAATCAATCTTTTCCACTCCTTTAAGCCCCTCTGTCCTTCGTCTCTACTTTTCTGAGTAGGTTTTGGAAAGTTTTTGTTTACTTAATTTTTCTCTTTAAACTGGACTAATATTTTCATGTTTTTTCTTGCTGGTACCCTACGGTGTAAAGTACTTGCTGAAAACCTCTGAAAGGCAGGCCAGCTTGTAAAAGGAGGATATCATCTGGAAGTCACGTATATGGGAACTTGATGCCAGTATTCATGAAATGCAATAAAACCAGGCAACTAGGGGAAAAAATAATGTGAGAGCATCCTAGACCCCATCATAGTCTTTATTTGGCTTCTTAGTAGGTGTTTTGAAATATAACTGGATTTTTAATTTGACAAATTGTAATGACAGAATGAAACTGGTTCTGTAGCCAGTTCTTCCAAAACAGCTCAATTAACCCCTAGATCTATAAAAATATAATTAATAACTTTTTGTAAAGTGAGGCTTCTTTCCTGAGGGAGTGCAGGCATATGTGGGTGGCTGCTGAGAATACATGGTACTCTAATCACTTCTCACTGTCTCTCTTCCACTGCCTCTGATGCTCACAGATATTATGGACCAAACTTTGCCACTTCTGTCAACCCAGAAATAAACAGTACTAGTCATAGGGCAAAACATGACTTACTACAAATACAAGTGACAGAAACTGTACCTGAAGAAGGCAAGAAATGGTCGTTTTCAGTAACACTTGGTTAGTTTCCAAAGTGGAGAACAAACAAATGAGCTTGTGCTCTGCTCTAGGAAAAGACAGATTTATTACCATTCTAGAGAAATACAGTGAAGGGATGGCAATTACAACAGAAATTGTTAGTTGAGGCAGTGTCTATATTTTGATTCAGGGTGGGTTTTCCAGTACTTCAGCCATGAGTTAAGTAAGTTCAGATATTGAACAAGACAGTAAATATAGCAGATTTTCCTTTTTTACTTAAAAAGTAGATGCTGCACCTGTCCATGTGCTCCATTAGTCACTTTTTCTCACCAGACATGTATACTATATGCTCTGTCAGTCCATCCGCCAGTTGATGCCTTTGCCTATCCACCTCTTAAGAAAGCCTGGACTGTGAGAACCATGAAACGTGATTCAGCCCTCAGCGTAAACTGGTCTGAGCCCTGCCACTGTTCTCAGCTATTTCCAGGGTGGTGGCTGGGCTGGCAGATACGCTGGTAAGAATCCCAAAGAAACAAGGAAGGAGAGGGGGGAAAAAAAAGCCCTTTGTTTCTCTTCTGGTTACCAGCTCACACAGATCCTCTTGGCTACTTTCACCTCTGTCAGCCTTACGTTTGGTGATACTGAAAACCAAGGGCAGGCTCGGCTGTGTTAGCAGGATCTTATCCATCAAGTCAAGGGAGGTTATCTTCCTTTGTGTGGCACTTGTTAGGCTGTGTCTGGTGTACAGCACCCAGTTCTGAGTCCTCAGCACAGGAGGGATATTGGCAAGTTGGAGTGAGTCTACTAAGACATGTAGGGGGCATATGACATACAAGGACAAGCAGAGGAAGGACAAGAGGCAACAGACACAAGTTGCAGCATGAGAAATTACAGGTAGATATAAGGAAGAAAATCTTCACAGGCAAGGTAGTCAAACACCAGAAGCCTCCCAGAAACGCTGCAGGATCTTGTCTTTGGAGGTATTCAACTTTGGAAGTTGGACTAGATGACCCCCAGAGATCCTTTTGCCCCTAAATTATTCTGTGGTTCCATGATTTTGTGCATGAGTTTGAGCAAGTGTCTTAATCAATCCATAATGTACCAGAAAGACTTCCAAGCAAGATTTTTTGAACTCCCTTTCAGAAACAAAACTCCCTCTGGACTCTCCATACCACGAGCAGCATCACCAGAACTTTGCAGGATGCGACTCCTCACACCATGCACAATGAATTTTATCTTTGTCTGTATTTTCCTGTATGTGAAAATGGCTATTAGACCCATTTCCAGTTGAAAACATCTTTTGCTTTAATGAAGAGCCTGAAATGGTAGAAAACACACATGAAAATTCGGCCTGCTTCAGTCCAGTGATTTCCAGGTATTGCCCTGTGCTCCTCAACAGATTCTCATGGAAAGATTCCTCCTCTGGCAAGTCTTACAGAAGACTGTTTATCCACAGGTTTTCCATGTTTTCACAGAATCATAGGATAATTCAGGTTGCAATTGATCTGGGAAGTCTGTAGGGTAGGCAGTGACATTAAACTAGGTTACTCAGGGTTTTACTCAGCAGAGTCCCTGAAAACCTCCAAGCAGAAAAACTGCACATCCTCTTTGGGCTGTGACTCTTCCAAAGAGGTCAGTTGTTGCAAATTTTCTGGGAAAAAAGTCTGTAAGCTGAAGCCTTATTTCAAACGAGTATGTTGCATTTTCAGCAGAGAACTTTGAGGAACCTGACTACAGCTTGAATAAGACATTAAAATGTCCTCCAACTTTCCCTTTGTGAAGAGGATCCAGTAGCACTGGAGGTGCCAGAAAGACTGTATCCTAGTCTGAGTAGCAGCTAAGCTTCGATGCAATTACAAGTGCTGGCACTCTCCTTACCGTCAGCCCTGGAACACATCCAGTTCTAGACAAAGTCACACTAGTCTTAAAATCCAGAGCTGTACTCTGGAGGCAGCCTGGGATTTTTTCTTAATTTGGTGTGAATGAAAGAAACAATTGTTGAAGGGCACTCTGTTGTTAGCAGTGAAGTAAAGTAAGAAAGTTCAGGATTTCTGTTAGAGATTTCACGCGAAGATAGGTTACTTTCGAAACCTCTTTGCAGAAGCTGATGTGAGCTGGAAATGTTGCAGCATATTCCAACTTCGCAGAAAGATGCCACAAGTTACTGGTTTGGCCCGGGAAGTCCTGGTTGAAAGATTATGGCCAGCACTCTTTAAGAAACCAGACAGCTGCCAGGTTTTGGATCAGCAAACTTCCTGAGCACTGCATAAGTACTTGCAGTATCCCCTTTATCAAACTTCTTGTGGTCTCAATATTAGAGCCACTTTCATGAGTTTTCGTGAGTGAATGGATCTGTGATGGGAGTGTAGAAGAACTGTGTGGTTAACCATGTCTGATCTAACATCAGTCGCAGAAGCTTTTTTGAAGCATCTGCTCTGAAGGGTGACAAAGACTAGCTAGTTTTTTATAAGATGGAAAAAATTCTTGCTGCTTTGCTGCTGTCTTATTTTCTATGGGCTTGGACTTGAACTAGATGAAGCACCTTTTCTGAGTCAGCTTCAACAAGATAGATGAACTTCTGGCATTTATCTTGATACCCAATGCCAGAAAAAAAATAATAAACATTTAATAGTTCCTTCTTAATAGAACCTTCCTGTGTCCCTGCTCAGAATATTAAAGGTCACCACATGCTGTTCAAAGGCATGGAAACAGTAAAAGCTGTGTTCTGAATGCTGTCATATGCTCTCGGTAGTTAAGTTCATAGGTTGCTTTCAAGGACTCACCGTGACAGCATATAGCAGTAATCTTAATCTGACAAATTTAAATGGCTTCCTCGTTAACCTAGCAAGTACAAGAAACAGCTTGTGTGGACTGATGCATATGTTTCCTTTTGATAATGGTGTTCCCCATGAGCCTGTTAATAGTAGAAGCAACGTTTCATGAACTGCTTTCCTACAGCCACTGTCCTGCTTAGGTCTGGCTCTGAGCTCAGTCGTGGTGGCTTTCTCTCATTTGTCCAGTGCCATAGAAGCCCCTCTGTTTTGTTCTTCTAGAAATGGATGGCGAGCTATTGTTTGTATTTTGGGATCATTTAAGGAGCTAAACATGTAAGACAATCCCCAGCCTCCTGAGTTTACCTCACTCAAAGGAAGAGAATGAGTAAAAATCATCAGAGGTGTGTAAGTGACACAGGATCCAAATTTCAGGAGGTTGGCGTACCTGGAAGCTGAAATATCACTGTTAATGAGATCTAGACTCCCAGATTTTTGAGACATTTTCCCCACAGTCTAGTCACAGATCAATGCCAACAAACTTAGATTTGTTTTCCACAAGGCACGAAGCACTTTTCAGCAGTTCTTTAATTTAATAGTGCAGACTAGACATTCTGTTTCTTTTTTCTGATTTTCACCTTTCGAACCATGCTGTTATATATCCTTTAGGCTTCTGCATGTTGCTCCATGTAAGAGCTAAATCCTTGTGGGAGAAACCCATCTGCAGTCACTAATCCTCAGATAGCTCCCTGCAAGATGCATGCGTTTACTGCATGCGTGGTCATATTTTACCTCCTGAACTAACCCACTTTTTACTTTCTATGTTGTTCTCCAAGATTCAGAGATACTTGTAACTGTGCTGGCCCTACTTTCAGCTTAATTTTGAGTTGATTTTTTTGTTACCTTTTGAATATTGTGTGCTAGCAAAGTTTCTCTTGATAATGAGCAGGTAAAACCCTCTCATTCTACTGAATACCCATAGGCCTTTATTTATGGTTTCACGCACTTTTCTGCATTTTAGAATCAACAGTTTCCATGATTAGCAACCTCTTCCATGTTGACACTGCAAATAATAATTGAAAAAGTTTGATGACCTCATCTCTGCCTAGAAATACACCAAATGAATATTTCCTAGCCTCTTCTGAGGTCTTATAACATAAACTATGTGGTAAAATCCAACCACTGAGTATTTATGAACCTTGGGTGATGGCAATTTATTGACTTCCATGTTCTTGCTCATTTACAAAGACAGTCAGCTGAAGGAGAAACATTCATACTTTATTACTCTTCCTTGAACAACGACAGTTTTATTTCTCAAGAACTGTTCCCTTAATTTGACACATAACAGAAGACTGAACTGAGATGCTTTGAATTTCTTTTCTCATAATCACAAAATTCATTGCACAATCTTACTTTCTGATAACTGGAGGATTAAAAGCTGAAAAACAGACTGCTCAAGAAGAGTGAAAGTCGCTGCTGAGATATCATCATTACATTTTTTTCTATGATAAAATTGATGGTTTTGACCACTCCTTCACAAATCATCTTAATTTCAGTGGATGCTCCGCTATTGTCAATACCTCAACAAAACAATAGAAAGTGTTATGAGAATAGCAGAACTAATTAAACTTGATCACCTGTGAGTTTGTGTCCTAAACCATACACCAGTACAAATTACCAGCTCTGGCAAGAGCTAACATCAGCAATGGTAGTCTGCCACCGAATGTGTCTGGGTTTGTCAGCTGTCTCAGGCTTGCTGGAATGTATAACAGCAGAGTTTTGCATGCTTTCCCTTAACGGAAAGCACGAATTTTGTTCTTTCTTTTCTCTCCAGATTCCTGAAACTTATTAAAATATAATTATCTGTGACACTCCAGCCCTTCTTTCAAATTTGGTTTAAAATGCCTAAGGAGAAAATTCTCTAAAGGGAGCTGGCAGACAGGAATCAGGCCATTATGTCAGTTGTATGTGTCATGGGTAGCTGTTGATTTAATTCTGCATTTCTCCCAGACTAACCTGTGGGGCTAACTCCTATGATGTCCAGGAGGTGTGATTACTCTGTGCCTATTTCAGAAAAGAGCTACTCAAAAATATTCAGGTCCATTCCCTCCAAGCACCACTCAGTGCAGAGTGTAATTGCACGCTTTCAGAAGGGGGCTCAGCAGATGGGATCTTCCAGCCATTGTGGATTTGAGGGCTCACCAGATGGCTTTGTGCAAGGCAGGTGGGACTGCCGCTATAGGCTAGCTTGTGGCTGAAGGCTTTAGGTAAAAGCAGCAACCAGGCTGTAAGAGCCCAGGACTCCTCTCTGGGGGAAGACCTGGGCTCTCAGTGAGCACCAGTCCTTGCCCAATTTGTTGTTCTGTTGTTACGGGCAGAAATAACTTTCCTCTCTATATCAGAGCTAACACAGTGAGTACCCCTGTCCAGCTGCATCTTTAACTGTGCAAGACTCAGTCCAGCTCATATGTTTTGAGCCTGTGTAGAGTCAGATGCATTCAAGTGTTCAGCAAGTGCTATATCCAAGGCACAAAACCCATTTACGTTTGGCACGGGCACCCCAATAGCATAATATCTTGCACAGGCTCTGTTGAAGAGCTGATTTTCATTGCAGTGGGGGGTTACCAGTTTTAGGCACTACTGCTACAGAAGACCCATATGCCTGCATTTAACTTTGTGACTGAGACCACTTTTGTTGAAATTTGGAGGCATATTCATCTATGAATGTTTAGGCTGCATAGGTTGTCCTCGTTGGGGTCTTTCTGCAAGATATATGTAACACCCCGTGTCTGTGATGGTACCACAACCACTATTCTACTGGTGTAAAGGAGACAGCCTTTTCAAGGTGCCCTGCAGTGCTGAAGACTAAAAATCTATTTCTCTACTGCACAGTGGAATTTGGTGAACTAGTTAGCTCTAAGTACTCTAAGTAATATAGCTGCATTAACACAGAGCTCAGCTGGGTAAATTAGCATTGTGCAGCATAGACATATCCTAAATTTCTAGTGTGGTTTCCTCATTGACACTTTTTCAAACCAGAGCTTGAAAATAAAAAGCAATTTTTTCCCCACCCCTCCAAAATACTGTGCTAGGAAAGCTTGCACACATTTTTTTAATGTATTATCTCACTATCTCCTCTCCTCTTTTAAAATAAATTCTATCCTGACAGCCTCATTTTGTTTCATTTTAGCTTTTTGTTTTTACTGGTGGCATCCTCTAATTCATCTGAGCCTGGATCCCCTGTAAACAAAACTCTTTCAGCTGGGGCACTGAAGATACTGCCTCTGCATTATAAAACTATTGTTCGAGTTCCCTCATGACCTAGTGATGGAAAGCTAGACATAGTCAGAAAAGGAATGGAAATCCAACATCATTATGTCTCTACATAAATCTATGCAGTTCTGATCACACTGGCTCAAATAGGATGCAGTAGAACAAGAAAATGCTTAGAAAAGGACAAGAAGGTTGATAGATGATGCAGATTTTGTATCGTGAGAATAAGACACATTCTCCAGTCTAGGAATAAAGAGTGTCTGTGGGGACACAGTTGAGGTGTTTTGTGGAGGTCTGCTGTGAACAGCATGGAGAAAGTGAGTAAGGAACTGCAAAGGGCTGCCACAATGCAAGAATAACTGGTGGAATTCTCTGGGGGAAAAGGTTTAAAGGTCTTGAATGAAGAGCTCTGCTCACAGTGATTGACAAGCAGTCAAACTCATTGCCACAGCATGTGGGCAAATTTTGAAAGGAGTTAAAATTACGAACATGGATGAATGTAGTTACCTCAATGGTAGTTCAGCAATGATTAAGGGGTTTGGTAGCTGGAAATCAGGAAGGTAAAGATGGGCTATTCACCTCAAAGGAAGAATAAGAGATTATTATCCTTTGCCCTTCTAGGAGTGGTTGCTGGCATCACTGGGTAAGCCACTAGATTATTCTAGGTACTAAGTTGCCTCTATCTGTGACAGCAAAACTACTATTTTACACAGTATAAGTTCTTAAGCTAAAGCTTTGAAAAGCAAGGGAGATAGACACAAGTCACTGCTGTCTGAGATGTATATGCTCACTAGGTCTCCCAGAGGAATTGTAGCATCATAACCGTTTGAAAAGACTGAAGAAAATTAGAACTGCCATGGTATGTCAGAGATTGATACCTATCCTGACACACCTCCCCTGCATCCCACAGTCAGGTGCTTAGGGAATTCCTGATATTAAAGTTACATCAGGATCGCTCTGCTTAATAACAGTGGCTATTTTAGAGGCCTGTAAATTGGAAATAAGGGCAGGGGAAACATGAGATACAGCCATGACCATAAGAACATATATGAGGTTTCAGTTCTGCAACTGTTTAAACATGCTATACAAAATTTTCATTCAAGTAGCTTGCTAAGGAGAATTTTTCTTTCCCCCAGGGAGAGTCTTGATTCAGTAAAGAATGGCCTACATTCACCATTTGTTGAAACCTTATACAGCTAACATTTTTTAACAGGTTGTAGTTTTCTGTGGCATTTGTTTAATGGCTACGTAATGATTTTCTTCTTCCTGCCTCCATCATCCCAAGAATCTGACGAATAAATGGAGTGAAAACGATGGACTATTGGCATTTTTTTCATCCTCCGAAGTGGTACCAGACAAAATTCTAAGCTTATGGCTGATAAATAGGTTTTGGAGTTGGATTCATATTCGGGGGAGTAAATATGAAGGTTCTGGGAGCAGATAGTTTCTGCCCATCCAGAAGATCATTCTCGGGCAGAACAATAACCAGAAACTGGACAGCAGGCAGTAAAATACAGGTTTCAATACACAGATTGTGGAGTTTGCTAATAACGTAGCGTGACTGATATAAGAAACCTGATCCCCGATCTTGGTTATGTGCAAGAATTAAAAAATTATATTTTTGCTAGAAGAGTTTGTTCTGTCTCTGCCTTTATACGTGTCAGATAGACAGTAACTCCAATGCACAAATCAGGAATTCCTATGCACAGCCCTTGATTGCTTCTTTTTCAATCCACCGTGCAGCTGCCATATGTGAATCTAGCAAGTGACACTTTCTAATGTAAAGCACTATCACTTTCCTAAAAACACAAGTTTAAACAGACTGTATGATTGTGTAAATGGAATCAATACCAAGCCTCGATTGGGAATAAGAATGGACCTCTAGTAGAACAAGCGCTCGCTTCTAGTAGTAAACAGTAGTTATTGATACTGACAGCAAAAGGCCATAAATTTGGGCATCACAGAAGCCTGGATTCCTGTAATAAAACCTAGTGAATGCAAGGTGTGTTGAAACTCTGCTGTGGCGGTCAAGTTGTCTTCATTCTTTTCTGTTTTCATCCTCTGCCTGTTCTGCTACTGAGATAGTCAAGATATAGAGCAGAGCAGAGCAGAGCAGAGAGTAATCACACCTGATCCTTCACTGAGTGCATCTTTTTCAGTATTTTAAGACCTATCTTTCTCTGAGCATCCCAGCAATATGCATACAACATATAGAGGGTGTCTGCAAAGAGTAGAGGAAAAAAAGTGAGACAGCCTGGGAAAAGTCCGTCTTAGTCTCCTCCACGTTGAAACAACAGCACTTCTTCAGAAAAGATCCACAACCAGCAGGTGCAGATGCTGCAGAGGTGAATAAGACACTTTCGGGTCTGGATCTCCAAAGCACTGACAGGTAAATTACACAGAGCAGAATCTTCATTACTGGTGATTTAAGAGCCATAAAGAGACATCATTTGTGGATCCCAAGTAGAGTTTTCAAGACAGATCATTAATAATACGAAATTGACTTATAAACTGAATTAATATGATAGAGGGTCATGGAAAGAAGGCTAAATTTGGAACCACTAGTGACATTTTTCTAGTTACTTGTGAGAAGAGTGTGGAACTGTGTTTGCAGATATCTTTCTACTTTGCTCCTTTCATGATTTTCTCCGGCCCTCCCATCCCAAAATTCAAGCCTTTCTTTGGAGATTTAAGTATTTAACTTCTTAATCTTGTAATTTGAAGTAACAAGATGGTCGGGTGACATTTTACAAGACAAAAACCTATTGAGTCAACCCCTACTGACTACAATCTGTTAAAATACCCACACAACTAACCTCTAATTCCCTGCAGTCTACTGCAAATAAAATCATATATTGAACTGTGCTACTTTGATAGTCTAAATAAAGCTCTTGCATGCCTTCAAATTCAGCTCAGAGCTTGGTTATCCTAATACTATGGTGATGTTTATACAGATCGCAGACAACATTAAATAAAACTCTCCCCATAAACATTTGTGGGACATTATGTGAAGATAAACAGTCAATGGTATCTTCTTAAAAATTCAGGGTGCTTGGCCTCCTGTGAAATGGTTCCTAGGCTTGAGATCTCATTTGCTCTGATTCCTTTCCACCTAGCTGCTCACAGGTAATATTAGGGGATGTATGATTTTAATACACTTTCACAGTTTCTCTGTTAGCTTTCAACGTGATGAGATGCTTTCTGAGTTGGAGGCAAATGAAAAGATAGCAAAATAAAACCTGTGCATTTGCAGAGAAAAGATGGGGCATGATCCATGCCTATTTTTAATGGCATCCAACCCAAAGGTGGGCAAGAAGCTGCTTCTGGGCTTTCTGGGAATTGCAAATCATTGAAGTGCAGCTCTTCTGTGCAGCACTGGAAATTTATTTTGCGTGAGAGAGCAAAAAGCGCCTCCTTTGCCTGCTCTCAGAGGGACAGGCAGCACCTTGGATAAGAGGTGTGGGAGGGCTGGGGTCCTCCAGGCCCACAAATGGAGAGAAGCTTGGCGATGGATGCAGTCTCTCAGACATGGAGGTGTTTCAGGATGAGGTCCTGGGGGAGACAGAGCAAGGAGTAGCAGACCGGTACATGGTAGAAGGGAGATTCTGCTGTGTGGCTGACTTGCTAGAGCAGGAAGTTTTACCCATTCTTTCACCCATCTTTCAAAGAAGGGCAGTGCTACAATGGCGGTATGTTCTGAATCTGTAATATACACTGTATTTTCAAAAATGGCTTTTATCTTTGCGAGCAGATGTGTTTCACCTAATCTGCAGGTTCAACACTTGATAAAAAAACTTGAGTATTTACAGTTACTGTGCTGAGGAAGCTTCTAGTGTGTAGTCAGAGGTACCATGGATGATACATTAAGCCTTGTATGTTTTCCTTCACTTAGCAAACACAGTGACTTGGAGGATGACCTGTGCCATGGTGGATTTTGGTAGTATTTTGTCATGAAACAGGGCTGACATCACAGTGGAGGTCTGCTATAGACCACCCACCTAGGAAGAAGACGTAGACAAAATATTCTACAAACAATTAGGAGAAGTCTCACAATCACAGCCACTGGTTCTTGTGGGTGACTTCAACCTACCGGATGTCTGCTGGAAATTCAATACAGCAGTGAGGAAGCAGTCCAGGAGGTTCCTAGAGTGTGTTCCTCACACAGTTGGTGAGGGAACCAGCTAGGGAAGGCTCCCTGCTGGACCTGCTGTTCACCAACAGGGAAGGACTTGCAGATGATGTGAAGGTTGGAGGCTGTCTTGGACCTAGTGACCATGAGACAATAGAGTTTTCAGTTCTAGAAGCAGTAAGGAAGGGGGTCAGCAAAACTGCTGTCTTGGACTTCTGGAGGGCAGACTTCAACCTTTTTAGGAGACTGGTTGGCAGGGTCCCTTGGGAGGCAGTCCTGAAGGGCAAAGGGGTCCAGGAAGCCTGGACAATTCTCAAGAGGGAAATCTTCAAAGCCCAGAAAGAGGTGGTCCCAGTGAACTGCAAGGTGAGCCGGAGGGGCAGAAGACCAGCCTGGCCATAGGCGTAAACCTAACCTTTTTCCCCCAACACTTCCTGGGCTTAGCTGGAATGCCACGACGATACTCCAACTACCCAGACGCCTATACCCTCTGGATGAGGCTGGATGAGGCTGTCCCAGTGAACCACAAGGCAAGCAGGAAGGGCAGAAGACCAGCCTGGCTAAACAGAGAGCTCTGGCTGGAACTCAGGAAGAAAAAGGACTATGACCTATTGAAGAAAGGGCGAGTCACTCACGAATACTACAAGGCTTCTGTGAGACGATGCAGGGAGAAAATTAAAAAGGCAAAAGCCCAGCTGGAGCTTAATCCGGCAACTAACATAAAAGACAATAAAAAAAGTTTCTACAAATACCTGAACAGCAAAAGCAGGGTTAAGGAGACTCTCCACCCCTTGCTGAATGCAGTGGGAGAAATAGTGACTAAAGATGAAGAAAAGGCTGAGGTACTGAATGCCTTCTTTGCCTCAGTCTTTAATGGTCAGACCAACTCACTGGGTGCTTGGCCTCTAGACCCAGATGGCAGAGATGGAGGTGGGCCCTGAACCCGTTGTTTTCCCCCCTGCCACTACAAATTCAATCCCAGTGGACTGAGTAAAGAGCCCTCCAATTCTTCAGCCTCTGCTGATCAGCAGTCTAGCGTTGGCCCAGCCTCATTAGACAAGCAATACCCAAGAACCCTCACTTATGAAAGGTTAAAAAAAAGTACTAGCAGAATGTTTAGAAATATCTACGGTCTTTATTCTTGAGGAGAGACAAGTATGGGTAACATCAGAGATGAAGCTGCACTGCATGCTCAAGTGTTTAGAAATATTTTCCTTGCTGCGTTCTCTAAAAATAAATTTGAATGTTTTCTTGTTAAAAATCATTAATATTTTTTACTTAAGTAAGCATAAAAGGAAACTTCTATTTACCAAACTTAGATTAGTATGTAAATACAGATCTAACACTGTCAGTGGAAAACTGGAACAGTGTTTCAGAGATGATATGTGACTACCCTATTTATTATAACAATTAGCAGTCAGCATGGCTTTATGAAGGGCAGGTCTTGTTAACCAACCCGATCTCCTTCTATGACAAAGTGACCTGTTTAGTAGAGGAGGGAAGAGCTGTGGACATTGTTTACCTGGATTTTAGCAAAACCTTTGAC
>NW_010429658.1:70593-78722 GCF_000710305.1 Buceros rhinoceros silvestris | reverse complement strand
GGGTTCCCGGCAAAATGCAGGTTCGTCTCTCTCCCCTCGAAGGTGATTTTGCCAAAACCGAGTCGCGGAAGAAGAAATGAATCAGTATTCGTTATATTGAGGGGGGTGGTGCGCAGCATGGCCTGGGCTGTGGGCTGGTATCAGGAGAGGAAAGTAGAGTCCGAGCTGACTTCTAGGCAGGGGCATCGCTGTCTGGAGGTGTTCTAGCTCAGTGTTGTTTGTGTGGCAGAGAAACAAGCATCAGTCTTGCTTTGTTTTCTTCAGCACTTTCCCAATAGTCAAAACTAAAAAGGAAGCTAAAGGTGAACTGATAAAAAAAAAATTCCACTGCAGTGGTCCAGCCACTGGTCCCCTTGCTAGAGGGACACATCTCCCCCTGGCAGGACTGTAATACGATGGCTCCTGTTCTCTGCACAGCCCTTGCCTTCCCCTGCCCCTCAGGAGGTAAGCTGTGCTGCATCTGTTTCTCTCCTGAACACTCTTGGGAGTGTTGTGCTGCACGAATCTGCGCGTCTTGGCTTTCCCTGAGCCCTCTTCCTGTGACTACAGGGGTTCCCAGAGCTTTGGCACCTGTAACGCACACACAGCTTCTGCATCTTGCTGTTCTGAGCCTTGCAACGGGCAGCCTCGTCTCATGGATGCAGCTACTGGTCCTGGAGAGTTTAGGGCAGGAGAGAGCCAAAGTTCAGCATGGGGAAGTGTGCTGCAGGAGGACCCTTGCCTGGGGCTGTGGCCTTGTACCTTATTGTGTGTTGGGGAAGAATGGCACCTTGAAGAGAGGAGGCAGTGCTTGGCAACACACAGGGCAAAGAATTGCGCCCTGATAATGTGTTGAGTGTTCACGTGCCTAAAAGTGATGGACGTAGGGTTAATAGAAAAAGTATGAAGGACTGTTTCTGTAAAATGTTCTTTGCAGGTCTCTTCTCAAAAGCATAACACACGTAAATTTGGAGCTCGCTGCTGATACTCTTTGGAAGAAACATGTTCAGCCCTGATAGAAGTATGAACTTAATGAGATTTGCAACAGTGCAATGAATTTGACAAAGGCTACGAACGTGTCAGTTATTTGTGGTTTTCTGTTTGTTTCCTAGAGAAAAAATACAAAACGAGTTCCAAGCTTTCGCAAGTTACTGAGAACTAGTAAAATAAAACTTGACAACAAGTTAAAGAATAAACAGTTCAAGCAGCAGAGTGCTGCTAGGAAGTATCGAAAAGAGCAAAAGAAGCTAAGGGAGGCTGTCAGAGATGCTATCTCTAGAAAACCTTTTCCATTGGAAGAATGCAAGAGAAAACAAGTTGGTAAGTGTTTGCGCAAAGTTATTTTTGTAAATGAAAAGGTATGAGGGTTACTAAATATCCTGCTGCTTCATGTTGTAAAAGAATATATCAAGCAAACAACATTTTATTTTCTGTGTACAAATAATTACTGTTCTTGTTTAAAGGTAAGAAAAGGGAGAGTTATGAAAAACATGCTTAGAGTGCCATTCTGGCAACAAGGTCTGACACCTGGAGATGGTAGAAATGTGTTTGATCATTACTGGATGTCACACTACAGGGGTGGTTTTCTGGGATAGCACAAAACATGCATGAACGTTGATGAGCTCCAGATTAAAGTAAGCTGTAAAATGGCTTCCCAAGTGTAGGCAGGGTTAGGTTTAAAAGTTTGAATACACGTACAAGATCTTAATCTGTACCCATCATCTTCTAAAATAGCTGAAAAGCGGGAAGAAGAGGAAGAAGATGCTCTTCCACTGGACATGATGGATGAAGATGACTTAAAATTAATGGAGGATTTGGCTCAAAAAGCATCCTTTTTAACCAGAGATCTTTCTTCTAAGTGAGTGCTGTGATGTCTACTTTTTATGTGGTTAATATGTAATGTGATACGTATCACAGGAGGTCACTTCATGCACTAGTGTTTCCCTAGTTTGTCAGTACGTTCAGTATTGATGAGTGTGTTCACCTGCTCTGCCTGACCTTCAGGATACTGTTTCTGCACAGTGTTCCTTCCCCTGAAGTCCCTGGCTGTAAGGTGAGTAGCATTCCTCAAACTGAAAGAAATGCTTTAATCTATAAACAGTCTTTTTTTTTTCTATATAGAGTATTCAGGATGTTCCCTGGACTTTGGGCCATGATACTTTCCATATTGCATTGCAAATTGCTATATAAAGAAGAAGGGGTTCTGGAAGCACACACGCAACACCAAAGCATTCACACAAAAGATGCATTACCAGGTTTCTGAAGCAAGGCGTTTGGAAGAGTTCGTGATGAAGTACATGGAAGGATAGTGCTCCTAGTTACAGGATTAAAAGTCTTCATAAATACCCTTCTACAGAGTAGTCTGGTTACAGATTGTTTGAAAATCTGAAGTTGTCTTTTTTGATGAGTATGAAAAGACTCGTCAGCTGCTGTAGGGTGGTTTTAATTTTCCCTAAAATCTTCAGTTTTCTTTAGCGGTTGTTTGAGACTAAATGTTGAAATGAGCAAAAAGCACTTTTTAAGGGTTTCAAGAAAAGAGAGCATTTCTTCTAGCTTTTTTGTTTGCTAATTCCAGTACAAATTAAATTTGTTAACGCTGATTATAGCTACTAATTAACAATTTACTCTAGTTTCTAAGGAACTTAGTAAATGGCTTTTTATTTCCAAGGTTGCAGTTGTGCTCTACTCTGTTGTGTGGTCTCTTGTAGCCACATTGCAAGTTCTTGAATTCAAAGAATTTTACTTTAAACCTCCCCCTCCCCTCAAACTGTGTGTCACATTAGTTTAAAGTCTTGCAGAGCTCAACATCTATTGCATGTTTTTATTTAGTGATATTTTGCAGGATGCAGTTCTAGGAGTCTTGCATTCATTATGACAAAAAACACACTGGAAGTAGTTGCTTTTTTACCTGTTTTAACAGCTTTCAGCTCCTTTCATAGTGTTGCCTTAAACTGGAGAATTTGTCTTTTTAATCTGCTTTACTCTGATCAACTGCAATAATTCTTAAGAACTTGTAAAATATTACCTCACTTTAGCTTAGAGTAAATACTTATGTTCTTACATACTTCTGTGCAGGTTAGGAACGTACCCTGCGGAAGGGTGGTACGCCACACTGCAGTATTTCTGTTAGCCTGAGAGTGTGGTGTGACACACAAGCCTGTGCTTCCCAGTGCTCAGAGCAGAAAAGTGGCAGTGGTCGTGGTAAAAGTTAACATGGAGTGGGGATAAATAAAAATGTGCAGACCCACTCGTTATCACATCCTAGTTAAGCATGGCCTGGGAGGCCAAGGCGCAGCAGGGGAGAGTGAGGCTGGGGAGACATCTTAAGGAAGACACTGGGCTGTTTGTCCCGTGTGAGGGGCCTAGTCCTTGCTTGCTGGTGGAGTCCTTCGTGCTGGGACTGCTCGGGGTTAAGTTTTTAGTGAGCCTCAGCCCTGCCAGGTCATCTGCTCATGCAGTGGGGGGAGGACAGTGTGGAGAGAGGCAGGTAAAACAGCACTCTGACCTAGGTGAGAGATCTTGCTGAGATCCGTATTTTAATTACTCTTTTGCAAATTTTTTAATATTTGAGGGCTGAAACCATGTTTCTGAAGGGTGCTTGCCTTTACAATCTTCATCCTATTTGTTCACTTTTGCCTTGCTTTGAAGGGTCCCTGAGTCCCTTACTGCCACATGAATGGGAGCAGTGCCAAGTCAAAACCCATCAGCTAGTACTAGGGTTTCCAGATGTCTGGTATGACCCGGAATTTCCCTTGTTTTCACAGCACCTGTATTTTCTTGATGACCAACACATCAATCACAGATGTGTAGAATTCCTGTGCTCGTTGAGCAGGATTTGGGAACACAGGAAAGGTTGGATCCACGTAGGGACATCAAGGCTGAGGCTGGTGCTTCACCCTTACAGCATGTGTAGGGTGACTGTGTCTTGTGTACAGGGAATCTGGGTGGACTCTGGGTTGTAAAACTGCTTCTCATACAAGTGATTTTTACTTTCTGAAGCCCAGCAGTTTCTGAGCCCAGAGCTTTCAAAGTCCTTCAGATGCCTGTAGTTGAAATTCTGCCCCTCACAAGAACAAAAGTAATGGTCCTGTTATAAGATGGACCGTGGGGCTTCAACAATGCAATTCTTCATCCCTGACTTTTAAGTTTCTAATAAGATAAACGGATAACACACTTCATAGTGTCCCTTTACTGTAATCGGTTACAACATGTAATTAATTCTTGTTTGTACATTCAAAATCAGTGCAAGCATTTTGCACACGTGTGCGCGTTTATTCATACGCCAACATTTCAAAATTCACGACGTTGGCTGACCTGCCAGATTAACTAAATCTCATTTTATCTTTGCCCTTTTCATGTTTAGTTTCCTGTAAAAAGGAGATGAGGAGCACTGTACTGTCTTGAATTCAAAGATCCTATGCAGATCCACATTAACATTGATGGATTCACTGATGCCATCAATGGTGAACACATTCAAACATGCCACTTAGTAAGATCAGCCATTACTTAGTGTGGACACTTAATCCAGCTAGTATACTGTTGTACGTGGTTCTTGTCTAATTAGATGGATAATTAATTTAGTTTGCCTTGTATTTTTCAGTGAACCTGTTCACATCAAAAAACGGAAACATGAAAACGTGATTGACAAATATGAGAAGGTGCCAAGACGTATGCAGACGGAGCCAGAAAAAGAACTCATTCATCTGCTGCCCATCAAAGACAAGAGTGGCATTATTCCCCAAACTATGGAAAAGCCAGGTAAGACATGGATTCCAGAATCGGTATAGTAGCCAAAGCGTATGTAATTTATTCTTTTAAAATCGCACAGTGTTTATTACACGCTTGACACCAGACACTATTTTTGCAGTTCTCAGTGGTGCACGGGATGAAGAAGAGGATGCAGAAGAAATGGAGGAAGCAGACGGTAATAAAACATAATATTTGCTTTTTGTTGGGTTTTCTTTTGTGTTTTCAAATCACTGACTAATCTGAAGAGTGCTTTGCTGTTCCCTAAGGAAATTTGTAATTTAAGTGTATTTTGTTTAGGGTGTTTTTGAATACATTCATTACCATGTTGCCCCCAAAGCATAACAGTGGTTCAGAACTTCCTTTCTTGACTGTTAGGATACCAGGACCTGAGGAACACCTGGCTTCAGGATCTGTCTTTAAAATTATTTTGATTTTCATCTGGCAGTGGTGTTTGCATGAACAAAATCTCACAAAGGGAAGGGAAGGGAAATCTTGGTCTTACTTAAAGAATATATGCTGTAGTTCTAGTTTGATCACTCTCAGATCATTTTGAGATGCAGGTCAGGACACAGACTTTTGTAGGCTTTTGAGTGTCAGTCTTTGAAATTTTTTACTGAAAACATCAGAATACCAGGAAATTCAGATTTTGATTTGCAGTTTACTATCCAGTTGAGAGTCATATTCAATTAACAGTTGCAATTTTAACTCTGCCTCTTCTGGGTCATTGTTCTCTAAATATAATCTGAAGTTGAGGAGGGACATACTTGCAGCAAATTAATACTTAGAGAACACAAATAAACAGTTGTGTTTTTAAAATAAGTGAATGGTGAATAATTTGCTGCAAATTGCAGAGCACTGCAGTGTCTTGGCACAGTTGGAGTCATATGTGGAGTTTATGTTTCCACTGTACTTAGGGAATACGATTTGCAGATTCCAAAAACATTTGGTACGCTTCTTTTTGCAAGCATAAGATCTTGGAGTGGAGCAAAAATTGATCTCTGGATTAATATAAGGTCTAGCAAGGTCACTCTTAAAGCTGCTTTTACTGTGGGACTGCTTATGTTACTCTTGCATGGGGTTATCGTGGTACCCATCTGAAATGCAGTACGTAGAACTGTAGTTTGCAGTATGGTGGGTGTTTGTTAAGCAGCCTCACTAGTGACCCTCTTCCAACTCTCACACCTTCTGCCAGACTTTAATGAAGAACCCCTGCCTGTTCTCACTCCTGAGGAAATGGCTGCTCAAAGGAGACAAAAGCTGCAGGAAAGGAAGATGCACATTGCTGCCTTAGCATCTGCCATCCTCTCTGAGCCAGACAACAATGTAGGTAGCATTTACTTAACATGCATGTGTGTGTGCCTGTTTTGTGCAGTTAAGTCAATAAATAAAGATCTGAAGTGACCAAACAGTGGCAAAAGCAGAAAAATTCATGGGTAGAACAAGGAAAAAAGTCAGTGTTGTATCACTTCTCAGGAGGTGGCAACCAGTGACACTGCTGCCATAGGTTGGTACAAAGGATTTGAATCAGGTGAAGATCCAGGTGACTGTTTTCTCTATTTAGGAGTAATTTGTCCTTCTGAATACTGTGGGTTTAGGAATAATACTGTCTGTGGTATTTCCTGTCCAAACTTAGTCCTTAAGCATGACCCTTGTTTAAGTGCTGATGTCAGGGTTATATCTGATAGTTCTCAATGCGTCAGGATATGCTCTAATTTTCTAGAATTTTAGAACAGCAAGATAGTTTGAACATGCCCAAGATAAAAATTTTGGGGATATCTAGCATATCTTGTCTCTTTATGCAGTGCCAAGTAGAGTCTGAGTTAATGGCTTTCTCTTCCTAGTATTCAAAAAGAGACATGTTTCTTGCGGGAAACTTTTGCTGGAATGTACATTGTGCTTGTACATTGCTTTGTGGGTGATTCTCAGGTGACTTTGCCCCTTTTGTTAACCAGATTAAAAAGTTAAAGGAGCTGCGTGCCATGCTGATGGAACAGGATCCTAATGTGGCTGTGATTGTTCGTAAACTGGTCATGGTTTCTTTGATGGAGGTATTCAAAGATATTGTGCCTTCTTACAAAATCCGGCCTCTGACTGAAGCAGAAAAGGCTACCAAGGTGAAATCTCTTTATAGAGTACTGTGAGTAGTACAGATTTTTTTGAGTTGTGCCAAATACTAATACTGATTTGTTTAATATGAATTTATAATTTTGAGCAAAGGGTGTCAAATACACAAGTACTTGTGGAAGTTCTGAAACTCTGACACTTCAGGGGCAGATGTCTTTGTTTTGAACCTTTAATTCTTATGTGCTTCCTTCAATAAGTAGGTGAAATGCTTGTGCTAATGGAGGGAAAAAATAGTATATGAAAGTAGTATACCAAACCTGGGGTGAAAGTAGTTTATGAAACCTGGGTGACTTTCTTCATAAGCCTTGTAATAAATTGGTGATTTGTATCGCACTGAAGGGAACTAGAAAGAAAGTGAATTATGCAACATTGTCACCTACCTGACACAGATTTCTTTGAAATGTATTCAATAATTTGCTGAACAAACGGACAGTAATCTGTTTTCTGGAGCTGTTTTTAAGCAATTCCTTAGAAGGTTTCTTGAATGTAGTTAGTGCAGTTGAGAGTCATGGCTTGAAAATTAAATCTAGTTGAAAATTTCACTTCCATCTCTATATATGAAATAGGCCCAGTTGGAAAAGGCCCTCTGAGAACAAGAACATGTATAGAAATATGTAGAAATATTTTATTTTTAATATACTTCTAGGAATGTTTGTCTACAAGAAAAAACTATTCAGGAATCTGGTATTTGTTTTAAAATGTCTTTTTTTTTTTTCTACCACCATTGGCTACTTTCAGGATTTAGCTCTCCAAATAAAATTTCATTTGTGTTATGTTTACAGGTTAAAAAAGAAACTCAGAAACTGAGAGAATTTGAAGAAGGCCTTGTGAGCCAGTATAAATTTTACTTGGAAAATTTGGAACAAACAATTAAAGGTACAGTCCACACTTTCCATTTTTTGTGGTAAATGCAGAATGGTTTGCGGCATCAGTGTGCTTCTTCTGACTGAATGCTGCCTGTTCCCTTTGAAGTAGTACTTGCATGAAGCATGCAGGAGAATGCCTGTGATGGCAAAAAATGTAAATATTTAGAAGCTCCCCTAAATTCTGAACAGTAATCACTAAAAATATTATTTTGTACAGATTGGAAACAAAGGAAGTTGAAGAAAAGCAATGTCATCTCATTAAAAGCATATAAAGGTCTAGCAGAGATAGCAGTGAAGTGTCTGTGTGAGCTGCTTGTGGCCCTACCCCACTTTAACTTCCACAACAACATTATTGTTCTCATTGTTCCGCTCATGAATGATGCATCAAAAACGGTAAGTGATTTTCTGATT
>NW_010429658.1:62692-70499 GCF_000710305.1 Buceros rhinoceros silvestris | reverse complement strand
AAAGAGTTCTTGTTTTCATGAAAAATAGTCTGTGTCTGAGCTTTATTCCACAATATGCAGATCGTGTGGCCATATCTTCTTGCTGTTCTACAGACTGTGTCCACTTTCTAATTAGTAAATACCATCATATTATTGGTTAGCTGTTGTTGAGGACTCGGCTTTACAGAAGAAGTTGTTTAATTAACTTTTCAGATTTCTGAACTGTGCTTTGAGGCAGTTAAGAAGCTCTTTAAACAAGACAAGTTGGGCTGCGCTTCACTTGGTGTAGTTAAGGTCATTTCTGGCCTTGTGAAGGGTAGAAATTATGACGTCAGACCTGAGGTAAGAGTCTTTCTGTTGCACTACACAATTTTCTTCGGTCAATGGTTTAAAAAATCTGGAAGTTAAAGGTAGTGCAGCTACTGGCTACAGACTGTCAGAACACAGACAGCTTAGGAGTGGGCTGAGTCAGAGTGTTAGAAGGAGAGATGGGGGAAAGGGAAGGGGACTGGTAAGAGGAGATCAGATCCTGACAGAGACATGGGTTAAGTCAGGCAGCGAGACTTGAAGTGAGAGAGGCAAACATGGACAGAAATGGACAGTGCTGGGGAAGGAACTGGGAGCAGAGATGAGACATCCGTACATACGTATGAAGGAGCAGGACGGGAGTAAGCAGAAGAAACTTTGACCAGCAAAGCCCAGTAGCTGGAATGGAATTCAGGATTTTTTACCCTCCGTTCCTCTGTTGTGGATCACCTTTCATTGTATTTGTTTTATTTTACAACAGGTGTTAAAAGTATTTCTTCACTTAAGAATTAAGGAAGTAGAGTTACAAAAAGATTCTGAAGACATTGCACCAAAGAAAAAGTTCATGACTTATAAAGAGAAAAGAAAACATCTTTCAAGAATGCAAAGAAAGGTATGACATCTGCTTTCTTACCCTGTACTTCAGTGACTTTATGTAGCAATTTGTTCTAGCAGTGATTGCACTTCTGTTGCCATTGTTAACTCTCAGCATCTGTGATTAGTATTTGCCTATTACTTGACCATTTATGAAGTTCTGCGGGGAATGTAATTATCTTCCTGATTTTTTTTAATCTTTCTGGTGTTGATAATGGGTGTTTTTTGGTTGTTTCGGATAGGAAGGAATGTATCTAAGCTGGTCACCTGATAGCATCACAGGGTGACTTAAGCAACTCACCAAGCATGGAAGAAGTGTTCTCTGGGTATCTTCGGAGCCTGGATATCCAGCCTGGTTGGAAACATTCAATCCGTTGTCTTAAAATCAACTTTATGTTTTCAGTGGAAGAAAGCAGAAGAGAAGCTGGAACGAGAACTCTTGGAAGCAGAAGCCTCAGAAAGTAAAGAAAAAAAACTGAAGCTGGTATGTAATTTAGAGATTATTTTCCTATTTTTGCAAAGTAGCAGCTCCCAACCATGTGTAATCAAGTGTCTCCCCTCTATCCCAGCCTGTCAGTGTTCCACACCTCTAAATAATGCTGGCAGCTTGTGAGTATTTTGCCTGTGCCAGAGGTTTGCCAGAGTAAACTAAGCACTCTCAGTTTACCCAGGAAAGCCAGTTTAAGCCATTCCTTTTTCCTTCTGATCTCTGCACAGAAAGATGTTTCAATCTCTTGACATCTGTCCCTCCAAGTGTGTTGTTCCTTGTGACACTATGTAATGTTACCAGCCTCTCAGAATGGCCTTTAGGCAAAGGACGTGATAGCATGGGCTGACTGGAAGAGAAGCTTGTAGCTGGGAGAGTGTGAGGAGACAGAGCAGGGGGCAGGAGAGCAGGACTTGAACTTTTCAGCTGAAGGAGAGCAGAGGTGGCAGTGCAAGGACTGGTTTGGAAGGCCTGAGTGCAGGCGTGGTCAGAGAGAAGCATTTTCAGTGAGGTAGAAATGTCTGGTTTTCATGCATAAATATTAATTTTGTTTTCTTTCCTTCAGCACACAGAGACCTTGAATGTTGTATTTGTAACTTACTTTAGAATCTTGAAGAAAGCTCAGAAGTCTCCACTTTTGCCAGCTGTGCTAGAAGGTCTTGCAAAGTAAGAACTCGGTCTGTTTTCTTTCTGTGTGTTGAAAAAGACAAAGCACTAAAGGGATTTTTGACTTCAGAAGGGGCTTACAACAGTGAGAAAAGATGGTCCCTGACAAATTTGTTGAAATTCTTTTATTTGTTTGCTGAAGCTTTCACCTACTTCTAAAAACATTTCAGTGTGATGTGAAATTTCCTATGATAGAATTGATGGGATGTAAACTCAGCAGGGTGTGATGTGATCCCGTTATTTTGTCTGATTACTTCCTGAACAACACAAACACGTCTCTAGTGCTATAGGGGACCTGTGATTAGCAGCTGGGGGCTGAACCATCCATCTGAAGATAGTGAAGATAGTAGATGTTCAGCATTTGAGTTAGTTCCTCTGTTAAGGTGCGGATTTTGGCAGTTCAAAGTGCTTTGTACTGAGTTTGCAGATAATGTCTGTATTATAGCTTAAAAATACCTTCAATCCAAGGTTTGCTCATCTCATAAATGTGGAATTCTTTGATGACCTGGTGATTGTCCTTCATTCTCTTATTGCATCTGGGGTAAGTCGAGCTTACTTTTGTTACAGTTTCCTTAAACTTGTGTTCTTTTGGGTACTTAATCAGTTTTGTATTCTTAGAGTTTAAGCTATCGTGAGAGTCTTCACTGCATTCTCAGTGCTTTTCACATACTCTCTGGTCAAGGTAAGAGATCTTTAAAAACAAACTTTTAAAAATATTGTCTGATAAATTAATGGAGCACATATATTTATTTGAGACTGTGTTAATAGGTGATGTTCTTAACATTGATCCGATGAAATTCTACACACATCTTTACAAGACACTGTTCAGCCTACATGCAGGTAACTCCAGATTCTTTTTCTCCGTGCTAACCTAGGTAACATTGTTTGTTTGGTATCGTAGCCTTAATATGGTGTTAATAAACTTCAGTTGTTTAAAGATGCCTCAGTTCTGAAAAGTTTACTGTCTGTTTTAACCTACTTTTTTTCCCTCAAGTTGCACATTGCATTACTGCAATACAACTGCTGTAAGTGTTACTGCAATACATGGTAACAGCTTCTAATCATGTAATTCCGTTAGGGAATGCCAAGTATGGGATCTAGGGTAACCATTTATCCTGTCCTCAGTTTAAGTTTTTTTCTTCCATATAACTTTTTCTTTCAGTAGCAATTTTTAAATTCTCAATTTTTTCTCTACTAGAGAAAAATGTCTAATTTTTCTAATACAATTCAAAAAATAATGTCAATTTAAATTCTGTTTTCTAAAATCTTATGGTTTATATTTCTGAAATTTATAATTCTGATATTCTAATTTTCTAATTAAATTTTTTAATAATTCTGAGAAGGCAAATAGTTTATTAGAAAGATATTTATAACATAATTTTTAACTTCATAAATTTGTATTCACTGAGGAGGAAAGATTGAGATAAAACATTCTGCAATTCTGGATGGGTAAAAGACTAAATCTTTGCACTGTTTAACAATTTATAAAAGATGATATAATGAATGCACGTAGGATTAAAACACCAACTGCCTCTAATGTTTAGACAAATATTTTCTTCGAAAGGAGCACAGCAACAGTGACACTTTTTTTCTCTTCAAGGCTGGGCTATTTTTACCAAAACAGGATGGATGCCTGTGTCGGTTTTGCATTAGTGCTATGTGTGAACCTCTTTGCTTCCATGCCGTGTACAGTCAGTAGCAGAGTGTACAGTCAGTACCTGTGTGTTTCTCACATTGTTTCTTCACTCTTTCTGTGAAATTCTGCTTTTGAGGTCGTACCAATGATGACATAGCAATTGTGCTCCAGTGCCTGGATGTCATGTTTGCCAAGCGCAGAAAGCAGGTTTCCCAGCAACGAGCTCTTGCTTTCCTGAAGCGCCTTTCCACGCTTGCTCTTCATGTACTTCCAAACTCCAGTGTTGGGATCTTGGCAACAAACAGGGTATTAATGCAGGTAAGTTTTACTTGTTGCAATTTTTAGCTTACTGGTTAAAGGTTATTGAATTTTTGGACCAACTGATTTTATGCACAATATTTTGAAGGATCTGAAGCAAGAATGATGACAACAGAGTATCCTTAAATGCTGCTGAGACTGAATAACATGGAATGAATCCTATGTTATAACTGGATGTGTAATACAAGCAGCTCAGTCTCTTTGGGTTTTTTTTTTTTTTTTTGTGTTGTGTTGTAGATGTTCCCAAAGATGGATCTCTTACTAGACAACGATTCTCAAGGCAGTGGAGTTTATCTCCCAGAACTGGAAGAACCAGAGCATTGCAATGCTCAGAACACAGCTCTGTGGGAGCTGCATTTACTGCAGGTTAGTGAGTAGCCAAGTGATTTGGCAAGTAAAAATCAGCAGTAGAGAGCTGCTGAATGTTACACAAATAGAGAACAGAGGTCTTCAGGCTTATCAGTCAAATCTGGCCACGTGAGCCTATTCCACACTGAGAAGAGCAGCACAGTGGTATAGGGAAGGAATGAGTTCATAGGACCACACTGGACCTTACTGCACGTTGCCTAATAAAACTCCTTTGGAGGCTTTTTCAGTCTGTTAAGTTCCCTTGCAGTCCATCCCTTCTCTGGGGAGCAACTTGACACCTTGATTCCAGCCAAGGTTTAGAGTTTGGGACTTGAGGAGGGTTTCTTCTGCCCTTTCTCCTGCCTTTTGAGAGCAGGAGTTAAATTAACTGTGGAGAGTTATGCTCACAGCCTGATGTACTAGTGAATAAATGTATGACTGACTCAGCCCCCGAAACTGACTGATTTTGGGATGCTCAGTTTCTCTAAAACAAAAGCAGAACCTTCCATCTTATTGAAATGGAAATGAATGTGAGAATCTGTAGATAAATATATTATCCCGTATCCCTCAAGTCAACTGCCACCTTTTCTTCCTTTCTTTCAGAGACACTATCATCCAACAGTGCAGAAATTTGCAGCTCATCTAATTGTTGGAGCTCCCACTGAAGGCTCAGGAGCTCTTCCGCTTGATTTGAGCCAGAGGTGAGTTATCAAAGAGTTTAGTTTTTAAACACAGTGCCCTGAAAAGAAAAGTACTCATACTTTATTAAAGGAATCCCTAAAAATAATTATCCATAAAATTAAAAGATTCTGTTCTTAAAATTCACTTTGTTCTTCTGCCAGTACAGAATGTTGGCTGGGAATTTTTTTGTTCTTGTTTTTTTTTCCTTTGAGGCTTCTTGCCAGGCTGTGACAGGGGTAAAAATCTGAAAGTACAGTGTGCTTTCTTCCCACGGGAGCAGAGTATCTGCATTTCCTTAGTAGCAACCCTGAATATGGATCAGGATCACTGACCCATGGCTGTCCAGTGTAAACTGGAAACCAAGTTGCAGCATAAGATCCATAGATACTAAAACATGAGAAGAGCCACCCTGATTCAGCATCCTATTTTCAGCAGTAGCTGGAAGCAGGTGCCTCAGGAAGACTAAAAAAACAGGGCAAGCATTTAAGACACATTTTCTGAGCAGTGCCCTGTCCTCCGACTGGTTTCAGCCTGGTGGGTTTCCTCAACCTCATACCATTTTCTGCTTAGTACCTCTTACTGGAACTCTTTTCAAAACTGTTCAGTGTCCCTTGAACGAAAGCACGTGTTTTGCACACACAGCAATGCTCAGGGAGGGTGCCATGTTTCCACAGCTCCTTACATCAAGACCTGCCGCCTTCTGTTTTGAAGCTGGTAGCAGCATGTATCATTTAACAGTCCCCAGTTCATGATCTGGGAGGTGAAATGAACAGTCTGCTGTAGAACACTCTGTCTGTGCCTCACATGACTTGATAGTCCTCTTATCATATTGTCCCTCCATCTGCCATCTCTTTTGGCTGACGGGAGCCAGCCCAGACGGGACCTGTTCCATACTTTCCATCATCTTTGTTGCCTGTTCCTGAACTTTTACCAATTCAAGTATTTTGAGATGATGAAATCGGTTTCCTGTCTTTTAACCAGTTCTTTTCCCATGTGATGGTCTTCCCTGTTCTCCCATGACTGCTTAGTTTTCATAAAACCTTTTGTGAGGAACTGTTGGAAATTCTGGCAGATTGTATCAGCTAGCTAACCTTCATATTTTTTTTTTTTTTTAACTAACTTTTTCAAGGATGTACAAGGCAGGCAGGAGCTCTGACAAGCGAAGAGAACAGTTTTTCTTGTCTCTCTTTTCTTCTTCTGCCCCGCAACTGAGTATTTAGATACATTTTTCTGCCTTTTATTTGCCTGGTTTCCCAGCTGTTGGCTTCCAGTCTTTTCCAGGTGATGCTCTTTACTCTGAGGAGTTCTCTAAAAGCATAGTGGAGGGTGTGAATGGGGGGGCGGAGGGGGGAGAAGCTGCTTTTGGTTTGGTGATAGATTATTTGAAAATGTATCTAATGCCATTTTTCTTTCTCTGCTGTTTTTGCTCTAGGCCTGCCACAGAACTTTTTGAGGCATACAGCATGAGAGGAATGACCTTTAATCCTCCTGTTGCATCAGTAACACCCAGAAGAAAGGTACCACCTCATCTATCTAACCACACAATATACCAGTGATATACCAGTGTAACCTGTATCTGCTGGCTCACGATGCACTGCCCAGGCACTAGCACACTGTTTGACCTTCTGGTTTCCGTACTTTCTGTGTCAAGTTTTTTTTTTTAACTGGCGTAATAGAGCTCTTGACTATGAAGAAGGAAGAAAAGCTGTATGAATAGTTCCACCTCTGGTAGCATCAGATAATGTAGCAAGATGAGTGTGGTAACTGCTACTTTACTCACCTTTTGCACTTCGCAGTGGTTCAGTGCAGATTTCTCATCCCTTTTCTGTACTGATGAACTAATGTTTTTTCATAAAGCAGTAATAAAAAGCCAGCTCTTTTTCCTCACTGTGGATAGTTGGCAGGACAGCTGGATTTCCAGAGCCCCTGATTTGGTGTGTAGAAGGACACTGATCCCAGTTACTGCCACTTTATATAGCTATAAAGTATAAATTTGAAGGGAACCAAAAGCTAATGTAAAAAGAGGAGAAATGGATGAACACTTTTTAGATCCTCAGCACTGGATGTGTTCCAGATGCCAACCTCCATTAAATGTCCAGTGAGTGCTGTGTCCATTAAAAAGTGACAACTAATCTCCTTTCTTCCCCATGAAAACATTATAACCTATTAACCTTGTTAGTGCCTCCAATTTGTTACTCAGTAATGTCAGGTAAGGCCTTGAGAGTACAATTGTTTGGTTTTTTCCATTTTAGAGAAGCAACTAATGAAAATGTATTTGTACTTACTTATTCTGTCCTTTTACAGTGACTTCTTGACGTGTCTGTCGTGCTCGGGTGTTAGATCAGCAGTTCCGGCAGAACAAGGCTGGGAATAGCAGATAGGCAGGGATTTGTGTAGTGTTTGAATAAGGAAATGCACAAGCTTTTAAGGTAGCAGACAGAAAGGAAGAGGAAGATAACAGAGGGAACAAACTGTTTGTAGGTGGTGATAATGGACAGAACTGGGGAAATTACCTTTGGGGGTCTTGCCTACTCTCTGACTGTTTTGGCAGTGTCCAATCTTTACCCTATCTGTCCTGCATATTCTTCTGTGTGCCACACTGCTGTTGTCTGTCAGCATCTCCCCGTTGACAGAAGCTCTGTACTGGGAGTTTTCCTTCCTGGTGCACCACTAAAAAGAGGATCTCATTTGTCCTTGAGTGCACAAAGTACTTGACTCTGTGAGTGTTAAGACTTTAACGGGGAGGTATAAATCATGTGCACGACCTCCTGCATCTGAGCACCAGGAAAGAG
>NW_010429658.1:58218-62572 GCF_000710305.1 Buceros rhinoceros silvestris | reverse complement strand
GAAAGAGTGGCAGGCTCCAGATCTGGCTGCAGGCAGAAATGATCTCCTGAGGCAGGGTCAGGGCATTTCTTTCTGTCTCACAATGTCTACATTTAGCATGATGGCTTTCACTGGCCTTGTGATCAGAGATGTTTGGATTGTTTTTATAAGGAAGCAATGTGTGAGCACCATCAGAGCTGAAAGCTGTGGCTACGTCTAGTAGGTATTCTTACAAAGACCAGTTCATAACAAAACCAGAAATCCCCACCAAAACCATGAGCTTCTGAAGGACTGCCGGGCACATCTCTTTGCTGATAGCCAAGTGAAACTTCCTGGCAGTCCAGATACACGTGAGCTGCCAGTTCCATAGGTCTGGTCTAGATGACCAGGGGCATGGGAGAGAAGCAGGACTGCTAATTAAAGCTGTGCATGGAAAACACATACCAACCTTGTTTGGTGATGCAACTGTTATTTTGTAATTTTCAGGATACATTCTCCCAGATGGAGGCATTCATAGATGAAGAGCTAAACAAACAGCTTCAACAACACATCAGTGAGACTGTTGTTCACAAACCCTTGGATTTTGCTAAACACTTCAAGGAATCATCCTTGTTGTAAATGTTTCTGACAATCACGTTCAGTTGGCTTAACCATGGAGAAATATTGGCTGAAAGCAATTTCCACTCACCAGAAAAGGAATTCAAGTAGGCTTTTGTCTGAATATAGAAACACACAACAGCAGTTTTTCACACAGAGTGACAAGGCCTTGCCACCTCTCCAGCAAGCCCCCGTTCTCAAGGCTTGGCAACCACAATGAACAGTCACACCAGTAATTTAAAAAGGTAGAAAACTGGGTCATTTAAAAATTGTTTGCAACCATGTGCTACAGTATTTTTGTTTATATATTTTCTAATTTTTATAACAGAATATAGACATGTTGCTGAGAAATGACTGGGTTGTGTTGATAAATTAATAAAATATTTTGGGAATTGGAATATGTATTGATTATTTTCTGTTTTTCTGCTGATGTCTCTTAAGCACTTATCTCATCTTTAAGTGATTTTTCATTTGATGGGAGTTTTTCCTTCCAATGAATCTTTTTATTGGCAAATTGAAATTACTGAATTCCAGTTCTGAACTGTCATCACGACTGAATGCTCTGTTACAATGTCTTCAGTACCTGTCACTGTCAAGAATACGGGACAAATTCGAGGTAAGAATTCAAATCTTTGTTGTTGTCTTGGAAGCAGTTTTCTCCCCATTTCCCAAATATTAGTTATTGTGTGGTTGTTTTAGAATCCATTCGCAGCTGCATGTTGGCTTTGCAAAGAGGAGTAAGTAGAATATATGAAATAATTTAAAAGTGAGTATTGTCTTTAGGCGTATTCCATTCTGCAGGGCCGTGTGGTGGGATGTCCCCGGCTGGCAGCTAATACATGTTGTAGTGGTTAATCTATGACGTGGTAATGACCCATGTTGTAAGTTTTGCAAAGCTTTTGTTCAAGTCGTGTAACCTCCTTAAAATAATCAGAAAATATTTATTTTTCTCTGGGTTATTTAGTCCTTTATCCTGATTTATGATTCTAGATAGTTTTGCAATTAATTTATTTTTATTTTAATACATGTTTTTAGTATTAATCAGACTAATTCACCAAATTTCAAGTAGTTAAGTTCTCAGACCATTTTTGGAATAGACATCTTTTAATGGATCAGAAAATACTTATTTTACTATGTAGATGACAAAACTGCCTACATAATACTGATGGTAATCCATGGCTTCTGTCTGTTTAGGTTGCCATTCCCATAGCTTTTGAGTAGCTCTTTTTAGTTGTAAACTGTTTGCAAATAAGGACAAGATTTAAATTCTGAAGAATTCCAAGGGGCCCGATTGCCAGTACTTTGTCAGTTCAGGAAGACAGAAGCAAAAAGTCCACTTCTTAAACCATTTATTTTCTTTTTTTTACAACATATACAAATACAGGTTTATTCTTCAAGTCAGCGGAGAGAAAATAGTCCAGGTGGAAAAGTCACTTTAAAATATTTTCATTTTACATAGTTTCCAAACAATATAAAGACTGGCACATAGTGATGTTGCATTGTCAGAATACTTTGACATGCTTTAAGAGGCAGAGGAAGACAACTCAAGAACTGAATCGTCCTATATTGGACATCGGAGCGAAATCTCTTTACTGCTATTTATTTTTGTGTTTAATTTGCTAACTATGCCAAATGTCTATCACTATTGAAGTTACAAAGTGTTTATCACAGACGGGAAAAAACACCACCATTAGTGGACTACCCTAAAAGTAAACTGAGTTTTGTAGTGGAATAGTAACAGGCAGTGATTAAAAACCAAATGTTAATTGAAGCATTTGAAGAGCTAGAGCAGAACAGACAGTTCAGTGTCAGAAGCTGCATACTCAACCTTTCACTGAAATGTGAAGCTACTAGCAAGTTCTTCTGACAGACTATGAATGTAAGAGTATGTTCTTGAAATGTTTAGATAGTTCCATGCTGAAGTCTTTAATTCTTGAGTGCACGTGATTTTTAGCAATAGATGGCTTTCTAAAGGTGGCTATTGAGATAAGATACTTCATCTAGTAATATTTGTAGCAATAAAAATATTGTGACTAGGTTTTAAAAATTAATTCTGACTTCTTTTTTTTTTTTATTCTTCCAACTGCTAAACTTGGAATCAGTACGATAGAAACAGGAAACGCTTCAGGCGATAGGAAGTACCCTCCTGGCGTGCCTCGGTTCCTGCACGCTGAGTAGTGCTGCAGTGTGGGCAGGATCCACGGCTGCCCAGCTTCTGTCCCACACACTCACACCACTGCAAGCAGCACGCGCTACACAAGGAAGTATAAGAAAAAGGTAGAAAAGCAACAGTGGTTTCAAAATAGTATAGAGTAAAATACTTCTCTATTTTTCCCAGTAGACAACAGCATGTGAGATCTCCACCTGTAAACTGTTCAGCGTGAGGCCTGCTACTGCTCAGCCTGCCTGTGTCTGGATGGTGTTGATTATTTACATTCCTTTCTTTCAAACTAACTTTATCCTGGAAACTGCCTTCTGTAAATAGTTTGTAACGTGAAAATGAATGTAGTTTCCTAATTGATGTCCCTGTCCAGCCAAAAGCACAGAAAGGGACACAGTTACTTTGTCAGTCTTGTCACAGGAATGTGTGGACAGGTATTCCTGTGGAAATAAACTTCCCTATTCGAATAATAACTCAGCACATAAAATCCATTTAACTGGGCTTTCACGGAAGTTAACAAAAAAACCCCCCAACTTATTTAATTCTTAAAGTGGGGGTGTTATTTTCCTGATTAGGACTTGGAACCAGCACCGAGGGAAGGATACTCTATTCCTTTCCAACTTCACACCAAAATGTACCATGTTTCACCAACAAAAGTTTACTCAGATGGTTACCGCTACTTAAACTTGAAACTACGTGATCCATGTACTTAATGAAAATACTGGAACAGTATCATTAGCTTTACACAATTCCAGGCGTCTGTAAAGTTGGGGGGTTTTAATAGCAAGCCAAGTATTTTGCTGGTCTCTTTCACTAAACAGCAGCAAAGGAGCTTTAGACTGTGATGGATGGGAAGATGACGCTGACATTAATAATCTGTTCCCACAGCTAGAAAATTACCGTATTAGCAGAAATAGTACAAAACTGGTGTTAGACCGGCGTGTTAAACACACTGTGACACTCCCAAGGTTTTTACCTGTTTAAAATCTCTATGTGACAGAAGATCATGGGTGGATGAAGACAAGGGTACACAAGTAAGTAAGAACTTTCTGTGCTGAATTAGCAAGTGTGTCTGCCAGATTACTTTGATATACTACAGGTGATGGTAAAGATGTTATTTTCAGTGTTGCTGAATGTAACGATGACAAAAAAGCCAAATAGGGCAAACTCCGTAAAAAGTATTGTTTCTAAAAAGGGCATTAAAAAAACAGAAAAAGAAAAAAAATGCTCAGTGATGGTAAACTGCTACTCTGTTGTTAAAACAACAGAAAGAATGAAACTCAACATTAAAAAAAAAAAATGCAGTAGTTGCATTGTGCAGTAGGTTGAAGTAAGTATTTCCCAGTAATTCCGAAGTATTCCAAAGCAAACTATGCAACACAAAAGCAGGGGTAGGTAAGTTGTCGCTGCTGACAGTTTACTCAGGATCAGTCTTGCATTATGGGTGTGCCGTGGGGGTGGGGAGGCAGAGAGCATCCCTCAGTCTCACAGGAGCTGGCTGCGGAGTTGGAATTCCTAACGTGGGTGAAGAGGTTGAGCTAGGAGGTGGGTAGGTTGGGTTTGTTAATTGGATCATATTGCCGAGTTGCAAAATGCTGTTTTGCTGCATCAGTACTG
>NW_010429658.1:39683-58097 GCF_000710305.1 Buceros rhinoceros silvestris | reverse complement strand
AGAGCGTGGCCTCTGCGAGGATGTGCCACGGGGAAATCTGACTTTTTTGTATGTCTGTGGTTATTCTTCCTGAAAGCTGGGAATGACCTCAAGAGGGCACTTTTTGCTTTGGTAATGGCTAATTTATAGGAATTTTCTGTAGCGTATAGTGAGAGACTTCATAACTTCTGGTGACAGAATGAAGGTTCTTCTACTTGTTTATAGGCCAGTTAACGACTCTGCTTTCTTTTATTTCATTTTCTAAGTGGTGGGGGTGGGTGGGGGTGGTTATCGCAGGACTACTGCCTGTAACTTCTTTCCCTTTCATCCTTGCACTATCAAAAGTAAGCCTCATTTTGGCCGCGCTGCTGCTTTATCCTTTGTGTGATGCAGCTTCTCTCAGGAGCAGCAGCATTTTGTGCTCGAGTGCTAAAGCTGATGAGCAATAACTTGAGTGCATGAATCACTCGCTGGATTCACGGGTTTCCTGATTTAGTCATACCAGGTAACTGAGGTGCTTTGTTTAGGGATTGCTCTAGGGAGAGAAAAAGCATGCAGAGCAATTTCTTCATCACAGGTATGCTGCTTCTGGGAAATCAAAGGGGTGACTGATTTCAGGAACTGTTTCCTTTGTGCCCCCTCTAAGTTGGTGTGGATTGTTCTAACTAAGCACATTAATAACACCCATGGAGAACGAGAGACAACCACAACTAACTTAAATATCAAAAGATGAATTCATCAAACATAAAACTTTACAACAGTGTTTCTATGTAAACAAAAATGTCAAGATTTATAGTGTAAGAGTTCTTTATACTCTCTGGGTTTAACAGACAAGTAAAAAGACATTTCCTGACTGTATGGGAAAATGTGTTTTGAAGTGTTAATTACATTTATTAATATATTGGTTTGAGTTTGGTCAGTTTGGGGTATTAAACATCTTGTGCTGAAAAGAAACAGAGAAGTTCAAACTTTTGTTCCTCTGTAATTCAGAGAGAGGTAAAAATTCTGCATTTTCTAAAAAAGTAATATATGATAAATATATTATACAATGGCATGTACTTTGGAACAAGATAATAAATATTCTTTCTTTAAAAACAAGCCTAGAAAACCAGAATTTAGAAGAAGAAAATGTTGTTTCTTGTCAAAGTATCACTACCAGTTAGGCGTATTTAGCTATTGTACATTATTTTGTTAAAGTAGATAAACCATAAATAATTTGAGCGTTTTGTGTATATTCACCAAAGTTAAACAGATATGCGAAGGAAGTTACAGTATATTTAAATCTCTTTACAATCACGTAACACAGTGTTTAACAGACATCTTCAGGTAAAAGTGCATTATTTTAATATAATACACATAAAAGAACACTCGTTACCTTCTGTGTCCCTAGAGGCAACTAGCTACCGTTATCTTTTGTTTAAAAAGGGGAGGGTGATGACAATGTTTGTTTACAACACACATTCCAAGAAAACTTCTTCTTCTGCCTAGTGAGAATCTGCAGATGTGAAAATACGGGAAGAGGAGAACCTTCTGATAGCCGACACCCATCTTTCCAACTCTAGGACATCCCACCTAGGACTCCCAAATTCTGGATGTTAATCCAGCAGCATTGTCCGGCTTAAGCATCTCTGGCACGGGGTACACAGTCGCTGACCAGTGCAGTCCGCAGCAGGTTCCTTCAAAGGCACTGCAGAGGTATTCAGTGATGTAAATTCCAGTTTCCAAAAAAATTAAAGAACAAATGCAGAAGCAGAGGGAATGTGACTGGGATCTCTCCATAATTTACTTTGCTTTACTTGAATTCAGATCGTTTTGCTGATTTAGGGTTTTTAAAGTAGTCTAGAAATAAGGTATCAAATTTGTCCCTTCATATTTGAAATATTTTGCAAATGAAAATATTATTTGAATGCTGTTAATTCAATGCTTTAGCAGTAGTGTGACAGGGCATATCAAGTAATACTTTAATAGTTAGTTAGGTGTATGTGGAAAGAAAAGTGTCATGGTAAATTGGCCGTGTGTGAGTTGGGATTATCAGGACTGAAAAAGATTTCTTCTTCATTGACAACGAGCTGTAACTTCTCAGATGGTACCTCAGCGCTGTACAGCACTATGCCAATACTGGTCAGTGTGTATCTATGACAAGCTACATGGACTATCTTCATGTAAAAAAAGCACGTCTTATGTTGTGTATTTCATTTAAGTAAGCGAGATGAAAGAAATTTAAGACATACATAAAGGACAGTAAAAATGTTTAAAAATTTCTGGCAAGATTTCCACAGAGAGAAATTAACACTAAAAACTTGTTTTAGCTAAAAAAGAGATACTCAATCCTGATGATTTTATTATATGCATGTAATAAAAAAAAAATAACAAAAGCTCTGGTGGACAGTTCTGTTTACTTTGGCCCAGAACAAGAGTAATACAGGACATCATTAATTAAGCACAGCTAGTTGATTTAAATATATACTATAAAATCAACTGGGATGCAGCATTTTGGTTTTGTTTTTAAAATAGGCAGAGAAAGCACATGAAACTCCACTCTTCTCACCACTGTGCCTGACTGCAGTAAATGCAGTAGTAACTGGAGACTTTACTGATCTTACTGTGCCTACACACACCACTGTATAAGGCTTTTATGGATCTTGCTGTCAGTCCCTTGTACCTCACTACGGCTTAACCAACTACAGTGCTGAAAAAAATACTCTGTGAATCATGCTCAGGGTTAGGATCTGTGTCTCATACCTGAATAGCCCGTACAGCAGGCAGTGGTGGGTACTACTCCATCACGTCGCTGAACGTCAAACTGCACGCAGACCTTTCATCCTTGCCCTGTGGACTGTCCGGCAAGACCTGCAGAGGTGGCGATATGAATCCCCGATACTGCTTACTTGACTTGGTTAACTTCTTGAGTTCACTGGTAAAGGAAATGCCTTTTCTTTTGTCATCTCGTGCTGCCTGTAAAAAACCAGAACACAGAAGTGGTTTAACAGGCTGCTTGTTAGCTGTGAAATAACATGAGAGCACCGAACACATTTCTAAGCGTGCCTCCCTTCTGAACTTCAGTGCAGCCGTGATTTCATAGCCAAGCACATTCTTCTGAATAAATTGAAAATGATGCATTGTCACAGATATGTTTAGCAAATTTGATATAAACTCGTATAAAAATCTGCTTATGACAGTTACTTTAAAGCAACAGCTGCTGTGGATGGGTGGCATCTGCTGGAAGGGAGAACACAGATCCTCTTCCCAGCAGACACATACTTCATCCCTGCCGTTTTCCAAAGCCTGAGATACATCAACAGAACAGCTTTGTCACTGGGCAGGAATAAAGGGGACTTTATTCCAGGAGTTTTTAAGTTCTGCCTATTTGAATAGTCCTGCTTTACAGTGATGGGGCGCATGGCTTGCACAGCCAGATTTTTGAGGAGGAGCTGGCAGCAAAAGATGAAGGTTGTCAGGGGACTTGTAGGCTGTGAGAGAATCTGAACGCAACTGATGCAGTTTTGCAAAGAATAAAAGGGAGTTGTGGAGAACAGAGGAATCTGCTTTTTGCTGTAGTCTCTTCTCTCCACCCACCTTCATGCCCGTCATGTCTCCCTCCCACTGACAGGCGGTTCCCATTGCGCTGATCATCGCTACCTATAAACCTGCTGCACAGGTTTACTCTTTTACCTGAACCTGTTCTTTGAGTTTAAGGATGAATTTTCCTGCTCCCTTCCACTTGTTTTGGGCCTGAAATACACACTCTTGATCAGAGAGAATCCTCTGAGATGGTTTAGATGTCGAGGACTTTTTGTTGGCTGGCTCTTTTGTCACCTCTTCCAAGAGCACGTAATCACTTGGATTTGGATTGCTCAAAATGCTGTAGGAGTATTTGGCTTTGCAAAGCGTCTGTGTAAAAGCAGGAAAAAAAAAAAAAGCGGCATTCTCTGAGATCCAGATTTCCAAACCAATTCCTCAGCTCGTGCTGAGAGCAAACCGCGCCTTACCGTGTGTGAAGCCAAACTGCATGTTACAGCCCTACCAAGTGGCAACATCGCTTACCTGCTGTATGACGTCCTGAGCTGTGCTGAAGCGGGGAGCTTTGATGACGGTGCGTGGTTGCTCTGGGGATACATCGTGTACCTGAACAAAGAAACTGTCATCCTCAGAGCTGATGGCTGCATCTTCCTTTGCTTCTTGAAAGATGTTTTTCTCATTTAAATTCTATAGAAAAAAGGAGAGCCAAATTAATTTACCTCAGAGGTAACTAATTGCCGGTGGTCACAAAAAGGTTTTATCACATGAAAATTTGAGACTGTGCTGTTGCCCCAGTTCCATTTCATTAAATCAAGTTTGCTATTTAAGAGTTTTGACAAGCCACTGTGGCTAATAGTAAATACCTGTGTTTCTAAAATCAGCATGTGAAATACCTTTCATAGCAGGCAAGGGATGGAGACACACACATGGTGCCACATCACACTAAAATGGTCACTTAAAGCCTTGATTTCCTTACGTATGCAAAATTATGTTTTGTCATGTCATGATGGCATCAAGATGGGAGATGGTGGAAAGAGTCCTTTTCTCTCCTTGTCCCTGCCCTGAGGCCAGAAGAATTGAGAGCAAGAAGGCCCAGCGAACAGTCTCCTGGGAAGCAAGAGGAAGGCTGCTCCTCTCCTTTTTCAGGCTCTGTGACTACTGAGGTAACGCATTTCTCTCCAACCACTTCGACGCAGCTTGAGTGAGTTCATAAGCTGTAAACACGGGCTGTGTGTCACACCCTGTGAGTGGACTCAATCCTGGAGTTTCCATACAAATTTGCGGTTTCATTTCTACCTCCAAGGTCTGCAGAAAGGCTGAAAATGACTGTGAATGCTTTGAGGTAGCAGCATCACAGGATAAGACTATGGCATAATTTTCACACGCGCTAAGGCTGATTTTAACCCACGTTTTCTGAAAGAATCGGTTTGGCAGGGACACATCTGCGGTCACACGCACTTACACAGTAAGTGCTGCAGTCAGCTGAATTAAGCAGGCTACTGTTTCCACAAACAACCCTATAGTTTTTGCTCCAACTATTAGAACTAGAGGAAAACAAAATATGGATTTGTCTAATATAATGTTAATTTGACTATCAGTCAAACTGAACTTTATCAAAAGCTGTATCAAAAGAATCAGTTTAAAATGTATTTTTTCACTTTAAAGGATCCCAGAGGCTCTCTGTCATGGTGTATGTAAACATGTGCGCATATATTACTGCGTTCAGACTAAGCACGCGTTAGGCGCTGAACTGACCAGAGGAAGTGCCTCTGGAAATGAGATCATGGTCCTTCTCCTGCTGTTTTGATTCTCTCACGAGTCTAGCCGCTAGCATATTTCCAAGTTGTGGGTGTTTTGCTCACAGTTTAAACTGAAGTAATCACTCAATCTTCCTCCTCATTATTTTAGGTTATCATTGATAATTTAATCACCCTTTAAGGTTTTTAAAATTCTTTAATATTAAATTCCTTTTTAATTTTTCTGAACAGGTAAAAAGTTGCTGACATCTGAACTGATAATTCTAGTCTGGAGTTCTGTTATCTATGATCCTTTGTAACTGCTGTCTGTCTTTACATAATTTCCTATCGTGTCAAAAATGCGGATTTGCTTTAAATTAGAACTAGCAGACAAAACAGTAAGCTCGTGGCGTCGAACTGCTGACTAATGATTATACACCAGACTGCGGATACCAGAGGTGAGTGAAGTCAAGTTAGCATCATGCAGGTGTATAAAGTCTACTTGTGCTCACTCAAGAGTTATTTTTGTTTAGCAACGAAGTACACAGCACTGACACGACTCACCAAGTAGTGAAGCAAATACTGCACCCTTTTGTTTCCCGGTCCTAGCAGCTATTTTTAGCTACCTCTGTAAATAACAGTTTATCTAAAACAGACTTACTTCCTCTCGGGTTTTAAAGACAATCCTTCCAACATATCCTTCTTCTGGGAACCAACTGTTCAGAAGCTGCACTAGCCCTTCTTCAGCACCAATCACTCTCTGGAATGGTGGCTTTCTGCATTCACTCTTTTCTTTAGATATAAAACTTTTCTCTTCCATCAGGAAATAGTCTCCAGCACATGACTCGGTGCCTTTTATGGTAGCCAAGAGCTACGACAGACCACAATAAACACGCAGCAATTAGAATGCTGAATATAAACACTGTATAATTGGTAGTTATGAGAATGAATAAGGAAGCTTTAAGAATCAATAACTATTCTGACAGTGCAGGCAAGATTTCTGATGTGCTATTTATTATTCAGATATTTTACTCCAGGGTAATGTACTGTTCTCTTTAGCCTGGCCAAGCAGTTCAACTATTCCAGACAAGGCAGCGCTATTTAAGCTTATTTCTGTCCTGTTTGGCTGCCCAGACAATTTATTCATAATCCCAGGACAGTACAGTCTTTTCCCACCGCTAGAATAACAATCCCTGTTGAGTTAACTGGTTTTTCTACTCATGAACTTAGCCCTCTAACTTTTACTCTGTATTCCTACAGTGCTCAAGTTCAAAGAATTGCGCAGAAATGTTTGCCCTTGTTGTAAGGACAGCCCACTGCGTCCATCAGTCAAGAAGACTGTTCTCATCTGCATATGCCCAAATATTAAAATACTAATAGGGAATATGTTCTAAGATTATAAACCCATTCTCTGAAGCCAAGGTTGGGAAAATTTCACTGGTGATGCTCTGTGTTTGCACTGTAATTAATTCCATAGTAATACGTTTCTAAAGCACCTCCTTGCTGTGATGAATGAACTACACTGACCCTGTGGATTCTTGCAGTTCCGCGGGCAGCTTACCTGCTGGAGCAGCTGTGCAGCTGTGGTCTCCCCACTTACATTAAACACAGTGAAAGGCTCTGGGCCTGGAATTCCATGAATCGTCACTTTGTAAGTCGCAGCAGCTTTCCTTTCCCCTGTGCTAAATAACTGTTCAGACAACATTGGAGAGGTTACTGAATGTTTTTACACAGGCATGTTGGTTTTAGGTTGTTTAACAAAACTGTACACAGAAGCTGTAAGGACCTTCACAGGGTAAAGCTATCCAGCTAATAATACATGGCTCTTACACTACAGATCAAGCCATTAAAAAAAACCCAAAACAACCCAACAAACCAACCCCCCTAAAAGACACCCTACCTTGAAGCTGAAAAGAAAGAAGAAAAGGAAATTTTTCAGTGAGAGTACATAAACTGCCACTGGATAAAGGGCAGACCTCCATCGCTCATTATCCATTCTAGCTGAGCTCAGACTATTTGGATTCAGTGTGCAAATTACTGGATGAAAATCTATAGCTTTGTTTTGCCCTCCAAACCATTTATGTTCTTTCTTACTGCCCTAGTAATTCACCAAGATACATGTTTAGCACATATTCACAAGAGGATAACATCTGCAACACATCTGCTGCACGCACACTAGCTCAGGAAGTTTTATCTAACACTTTAGGAATCAGAAACATTATAATATATGTTATTATCACTGAAGTTACAGAAACACAAGTAACCTAAGGCAACCTAACATTAAGGGCTATTTAAAAAAACCCCAAACATCACATCCACACATGCATACATATGTACATATTTATGTATCTATTACAGACACATCTGTATGTGTATGTACACACATTCGTACATACAAACATACAGATGTGCACACACACACACACACACATATAAATATGTATGTATTTATGGAAATACAGACTCCATCTTCTCCTGTAACAGAATTCAATTTTACTCTCACTATCCCAAAGTTATCAGTAATTTGCATCTTTCCTTTGTCGTTCCACATGCATTGCTTATGATTCATGCATAAAGGAAGGCATGAGGCAGCTCTGAGCCTTACTGCTCAACCACACTCTGTCTCCAGCACAGGCATTCTTGCGCTCTACCTAAATAGACCAGAAGCCAGTCTTTGAAAGGATTTACCCTCCCATGGTTTCAGCCAGCTGGAATAACCTTACCTCCACTGTAGTCATTAAGACAAGAAAACATGTAATTCACAAAAAATAATGAAATTACCACAGATGCAGGCAGGGTGTTCCCAGAGGGACTTTCTTCCATTCTTCGACTGTTTATGAACAAACTAGAAATTTCTAGTGCTTCGTTGTGCAGGTTATGGAGCTGGACATGTCTATAGCCTAAAGAGAAAAAAACCCCTTCTGTGAGTACTTTGCCACACCCTAGGAAACAAGTCTTATAAATGGAAAACTCACATTTGCTATGTTTATAGCCACAGTTTGCCACACCTATATGATTTAAAGCACTGTAGTAACACTGCATTAACACTGTCTGTACAGCAGTGTAACGCAAATGCTGTGAACTTCCCAGCAGCTCATATTGCTGCCTACCTTTGTTTTGCCATAGTATTCAGTATGTTCATATATAAAATAGCTAAATATTAGAATATGAATGAAACAAGGACAAATTCTTCCTGGGAAAATGCATGTCTGTGGCCAGGTCTCCTCATTCATGCACTAAGGCTGTTGTGTGGTATTACAGCGGCACAAAGCAAATGAGAAAGTATTTTATCATTCTGCTGAAGAGCTGCTGGCAATATGCAAACTCCCTTCTCCAGGCGTCAAAACTAATGATGCTTCCTCATCTTTCTTTCACCTCTCCTCCATCCACGGCTGGAAGAAGTGCAATTCCCCTCTGCCCAGTGATCACCAGTTACAGCAGTTTCTGGGGCAAAGGAGAAGGCAAGGAGTGAAATCACTCCATGCTTCCTAAGGGAGCAGCAAGTCTCAAGGTGAACAGAACCTCAGCTCAGGATAGGAGCAGTTGTGTACAAGATGCCCCAATCATCTCTGCAACAGCACAGTACCCAACTTTTTACAGGTCACTGAGGCAGCCTCCAGCTCCCAGGGAGTCTATTCGATCAGCATCATACTGCCAGGACAGTCTGTTGTCTGACATTTGCTCGCTGTCTCCTCTAGGAAAAGGCAATCGATTAAAAATATCCCTCTGGCAGACCAGCAATCTGCCAGACCATTTTTGCACAGGCTGTCACTACAAACTGTACCATACCTCTTTTCAGAGCTTTTAGGGGAATGATTCTCTGAGCTGTTACAGCTGAGCTGTTATTTTCAACAACTGCAAACCGAAGAAAGACCAAATCTTCAAAGTGAACGCGGAAAAGGAACTGTTCGTTCCACATGGGGTTGAGAGTGTTGCGATGAATGGGCTTCGTCCGGAAATGGCAGCTGTCCAGAGGCATCCCCAGCACATCGATTTCGATGCACGGACTGCCCGTGCTATTGCTAGGGCAGACATTCTGTCCAGACACAATCTGCAGCCGAGGAGTACACAGAGAAACCAGTCAGTGGAGTAATTCTCTTACTGTCACGATTCTGAGCTAAATATTGTTTAGCACACTCCTAAGCACAGTTTGTTAACAAGCTGATCTAATTACAAAGCTCCCCTACTTCTGCAATTGCCAGGGCGGTAATTTCGGAATCAAAGCTGCCTCAACACCCCCTCCCCCATGCTGTTGCTACGGTATCTTTCTTCTGAAAAAAAAATACACTATACATCATGAGCATAACCATTCAAGGCATCTGAAAGATAATCCAGAAAGAATGTACTGGTAACACAGTTAAAAAGGATCAAATTTTCTTCTCCGTTACTTGGGGTGATGGCAGTGACCTCTGGCTTGCTTTGGCATACACAACCCAAGGATTAGGTGCTGTTACCACAGCTGGCGGAATTTTGATTCTTATGAGTCTCACTTTTCTGAGACATTTCCTGGAAGGGACTCGCTTCTTAGAATACTTCCCCCCCCACCCCCAATCCATTAATTATGTATCTTATTATATAACTTATAATAAACATTTTTTCAAGATTCAGTACAGCTTTTCATAATGGCTTTTTGTGTAGCTTCTCAAGTGTTCACAAAATGTGTGAAACATCCAGGCACATGTATAATTCTACACAGTTGTGTAAAATGCTTTCAGGGCTGAGTTTCAACACATACTGTGAAGGAAACAGTGAAAGTAACCAGCTCAAACCAGGACAGGATACAAACAATACAAGCCAAAAAAATTAAATAAAGACAATAATTTGCTCCTTCCCCTTCCAATGTCTGTTAGTTATGCCGACCTTTAGAAGTACAAGCACCAATTAAAGGTTCAATATCTCTTCATACAGAAGCTGTATGAAATATTTAACCAGCTGTAATGCCGGTTAAAGATGGCTGTTGTTAAATGTTGTCTACTATCTGTTTGGCGGTATGAAATTCCCTGTCAGTGTACTTACTGTTAAAGAATATATGGCTGGCTCCTTATTATCAAGGTCTCTTTCTAACGGACAAAACTGCTGGTACATTGAACAATTTTTATCCCACAGAACGGGAGGTTTCAACACATATCCACAGCCACCGTTAGCCTCAAACATCGCTGCATTAAGTTGCAGGGAAAGATCTGTGAAAGGAAGGCAGCCAAAACTGATGAAGAGCAATGGTACAAGGGAAAAACCGTAACAGTGAAGACAGCCATGTTTTACCTTTGGGTTTAGTTGTGTACTATCAATTCATTCTTGGTTTTCAGAGATAGCTGTAACTTTTTTATCCAATCTACCTAACACTTAATTACACAAAATTATAAAAACAGTTTTTCTAGCCCTTCTGTTGCCTTTATCCAGCTGTAAGGCCTGCCTACACATGGACTGAAACCAGCACTGTCTGTGTAGCTTTGAAGATGATCTAATGGATCCCCCATCAAAAAGGTGAAGGAACATGAGAAGGATAGAAAATGGCCCCAAAATGTTTTGACCAACATTGAACCAGCATCCAAGACAGCACTTCTAAGTAAAAAATAGGTCAGTACTTTTTTATTCTTGAAATTATTAGCCAGGGATCACAACTACTTGAACTAGGGGAAAAGAGAAAACCCAACCTTCAGCAATAAAACAAAAATAAAATGAAAGGTGTTGCTGTCCGGGCACTTCTGTGCTATCAGGAGATACACTGCATTGGCATAAAGCTCCTAACTGCTGGATCGCTACTCCCAAGGACCTGCTTGTGCTGGGACACACGGACAGGTCCATTCCCTCGTGATGGCAGATAAAAGCAAACATCAAATACAAATTCACAGTTTAAGGACTTAGTTCACATTTAAAATGTATTAAAATGTGCGTTTGAGTTCCCATACCATCTGTCTGGTAGTTAAGAGCCACAAGCTGTACGCCATGGAGCCAGAAGATCAGTGGATGGGGATTTGAGGAGTCAATGCGCGTGGCAGCAGGGTAGGTCCTCAGGAGCTGGCAGGTGGTGTGCTGGATCAGCTTCTGAGAGTACCGCCTGCACAGCCGCTTGGCAGCATTCTCGTTCAGGGAGGAGATATGATAGCACTTGGGTGTCCTTATGATAGCACTGAGAGAAGCTGGTGAGTTGTACGGAGAACAAGGGTCTTCACAGGTCTGCCGCATCCCATCAAAAGGACCTGGACAATAAACAGTACCCTCAAGTCACTCCTGCAGAATCAGGCACTCCAAAAATTCAATGTTTTGTAGTGAAGTATGTGCACATACTTGGGTTATCGCAGAAAAACGAGGTCCTGGAAAACGACACTACTCAGCGTGTCACATTCCTTCTTAAACGGTAAGAACAACCCATGAGAGGAAACATAATGTTTAAGTATTGAAACGATACTGTGATTAGATGGGCCAACAACCATTTTCATAAATAAATACTTAATTGGCATTTGCCCAAATAAAATAAAGGAATAAAATTCCATTCGTCTCATTTACACATTTCAGAGGAGGAAGGGAGGCGAGATTAAAACCCATCCGCTAAGTCTCAAAACAGGCGGTCCACGGAGGCCATAGAAGTTAGAGGACAAAGCCAGAAAAATCCTTATATCCTTTTGAATTAGGCACTAAACCTCTTCAAGGAGTCTAGCCTCTCAGAGGGAATCTAACCTGTCTGAGGCAGCTGTGCCCTTGGGCTGATAGAAATGCAACGTTCCTTGAGCCAGAAAATGAGTACGAGAAAGGGTACAACTCTGGAACTTTCTGTTTATGGCATTCTCCTAAAAGGCAGGGGAGCAGGGTCTCACCCCTGCTCCAGAACCCGGTCTGTACGTACTCTGTATTTCGTTACATCTCTTCATACACAGAAGGGAGTTTTCCAAGTTCACAAAATGAATCACCTGTGGACTCTACATACCTCCAAGGTGGAACACAAGAGTTTGAATGATTACACGTCTGGAATTGGCTGAAGTTTAGGTAACTAAATCCTACTTTGGACACTAAAAATCCTTTTCTGGATCCTGTTCTATGGTTCTGCCTTCCATTTATACTTTGAAACTACTCATCCATACCTTTTAAAACACAAATTTAAAGATGCATCACTTAAAAGGTATGTTAGTTTTCAATAAATTATGAATCAGGTTCTTCATATTCCTGACCAAGTAACCCTGTTCCAACATTCTACACTCAACATTTCAGTTACAATAGTGTTACTGTAATAGCTGCAGCGCTAATGAAAAACCATTCCCAAGTTCGACACCTTACACATTGTAAAGTATTTGATCTTTAGCAGCTTGATCTGGTGCATGGGTTGGATTACAGAGTCATTCCTTGTGACTGGTGAAAGAAGATGCTAACTTTACCTTTTCCAGATGCTTTGGCAAGAGCAGCTGACTCCCCAGGGCTCAGCCTGCCAGGATTATTGCCAAAAATGGACTTCCTGCTTTTTCTTTCTTTTCCTCTGCTAGAGCCAGATGGGTTTAGAGTTGACAAGCCTGTTCCCATAAATGTAAAATAAATGAGCCAAAAAACATGACCAAGAGGGCACGACATTTTCCATCATATTTTACATTTTTGAAGGCACGTATACTCCTGTTACATAGTGCACAGGGCAGGAAATGCATTTTTCTCCAATATTTAATTTTAACATCTTTACATACATACACACATACAATATATTATAGTATGTATGTTTATATCTATATAATGTATATAAAATCTTACATGAAGCAACACAACATACAGTTATCTCTCTGTGATATAACTTTTCTCCAGTTTACTTTTTGGCTGGAGGAAGGCAGTGGCTTTGTCTCAAGTTACCAAATGGCCCTAATTAATACGAAAAAAATCTGCAGTAACAGTCCAAATGTATTCATCCTTAGAATAATTTAAAAAAATCCTTTCTACAGAAGCAATAAATCTGTACAGCACTGAGTATCATGGAATTCATCTAGGATAGGATACCTACATAATTAAATAAATGCAAGAATATGAATTGAAGATATAACATAAAGGAAAAAGCCCAAATACTGTTGATTAAACAGTTAAACCTCAAGATGTTTTCAGAGTTATCTTCTTCTGTTTAGAATTTGTATTTCAATGATAGCGAATATGGTAGGTGTGTAAAATCCATTACGCATTTAATGGCAAATATGTACTAGCAGTACAGCCGGAAAGTTCTAGTATAGGCATTATTCAAACATACGCATTCTAGCAAAATAATTATAAAAATCCTGACCTAAATCCCAGTGAACTAAATGGACTTAATTGTCCTTAAGGTAAGTTTCTTTCTATTAACTTGGAGAGACCACATGGCAGGCCAAAATTAAAGTAAGTCAAAACACACAACGGTTATTTTGACACCTACAGCAGTGAGGTGTGGGATGCTCTGAGAGATGTATTGTATAAAATATAACTGTTACTTGCCTCACTGTGACTCGTGAACTGACCCTCATGAACTCACATCAATTCACACCTGCCTAAAGATAGTTTTGGATTTAATACAAATATTACAACTACAAATGTAAATCACAAAGATGATACACTGGACTCTCTTCTGCTGAAGTCTGCCCACAGCTGTAAATTTTCAGCTCTCAATCTTTACAGCCTGTCTACAGGTACTTAGTAAAATTATGCTGATACTTTCGATGGAAATGTTTGGGTTAGTGAAGTTTAGGATATATATAACCATTTTCAGTGTTGGAGATAACACTTTCTCTTTAGGCCAAAGCATACACATAAACCACACAACATGGTGGAAACTGAGATCAAGGAACATGAAGAGAGCAGAAGAACGAGGAGTTATGCACTGTGTCCTTCCAGCACTATCTAGTCCCAGTTTTCAGTGGATCAGATGGATTTGGTAAGCAAGATTCAGGTTTCGAAAGCCTGTTGTTGAGACAGTCACTGAGGAAACAGACCAACCTCACACCTCACCAGAATGTGCAATGTGAAACACCAGCGTTAACTGCACCCAGTGTGATGGCCACAGGGAAAGCTGCAGCTGGGAGTTTTCTTTCAGTCTTTCCCATGGCCATGCCTTACATGTGACATGCTTCCTCTCAGAGACAAGCTCCATTTTCCACTCCAATTTAAGCTTGTCTCCAAAATACAGCATCACCTGTTCACGGAATCACAAATTCATAAAATAATGGCAGTTGGCAAGGATTTGGAAGTCACCCGCTGCAGCTCTCTGATCAAAGCAGGACCAGCTTAAATCCCACCATAGTGCACATAGATCCTATCATACTACCATAATGACAAAGTAAATGTTTTGTATTTCCCTACCTTCGAGTTACAGAATACAGTGCCTGTCTCTCGTGTCAGATATTGCATTGCCAATTTAAAATTTTTAATTCAGAGGATGGCAAACTTCCCTGCCCTTCTTATTCTAACCATGCTAAAGGAATAAGTTAAACTGTAATTATCACATGTTTGTTGTGTTGTTATGTGTTTTAGACCAACAGCCAGTTAGTCTGTGGGCTGGCAGACCTTGAAAAAGAATTTATGGTACTTCTGTATGTTGGATGCCCCTTTTTATGTTCACTTTAATTTCTTGAAAAGTGGCACCATAGGGGCAGAGATGGAGATGGTGACTGAATTTTACGCTGGTTAGCTCAGGTGACTCCCTGCTCTTTGCACTTGACTGTGCAGATCCTGTTTTTATGCCCTCAGCTTTCTCTACTCCTGCCACTTACTGCAGGATCCTCTGCACTAAAGCCAACGAGCTACGTGCCAATACGGGCTATAGCAGCAGTGTGCAGCGCTATGCTTCTCTGACCTCATCTTGAGTGACCCAAAAGAACAGACCTTCACCCTCTTAGGTAATAGTCTGATGATATCCAACAGACTGAAACTGAAGTTAAGCAAGGACCATAAGGGTCAAAAACCAGTGAAAGAGCAAGAGCTGTGGGAGATTCCTTGTTACCAGAGATTCTATAAACAAGAAATGTTATTTTCTCCACATGATAAATTCTGTTTTGACCAGGGAGTACTTGGGTAAGTCTGTGTTACTCAGCAGGCTAGGATAACTGAACATAATGACCCTTGTCCTTTTTTACAGTCACAAATCTGTGGTTAATATTCAGGGACACAGAATGAAATATAAAGAGAAGAGAAACAAAATATTTACTCCATTGATCACCCACTGACATGATTTCTGCCCTCCCTATTTCCAAAACTCTTACATTTTCTGAGTTGATTAGGAATCCATTCGATAGAGCTACACACTCATGGACCTACCAGCCTGGCTCTTATTATTAATGAACAATACTGGAGTACGGCTGAGCACCACGTCTGTGCCCTCCAGCTGAGCAGGGGAATCTAACCAGTAGCACGGTGGCCACGTGTCTTGCAGTGAAGGCAGTATTCGTCTCAAAGAGACAAAGTTTGTTTGAAAACTGATTTCTACAGGTCCATGTGTTCATCTGTGAAAGGACCTTCTTTTCTTAACTGTTCTATTCATCCCCCCTTTAAAGCAAGAGTAACAAAGCTGATAATGAAAGCAGGTATTTTTTCTAACTGAAATTTCCTGAAAAAGCAGAACTTTCTTTTCAAATTTTCTTAGAACAGCAGAACTTCTTTGTGTGTCAAAATGCTTGGAACAACTTAAACTATCCCTGTTTAATCTTGAATATCATTCTTTAAAAGAAAACATTTTATTTGAAAGATACCTCATGGCAGATTTCAGAGTATCAGATTTGAATTTTTAGAAGTTATTATTTTTACAACTGACACCTACAATTCTTGAAGTTATAGAAGATTATAAAAGAATGTCTCTCCATTTTTCAGCATGTTTATCTTGCCTATTTGACACTATTTTATGTTTGGTTAGTTTCTCTAATCTGATTATAGTTCTGTTTAGGTAAGATCATGATTTGGCAGAATTTCTAACTTTTCAACAGAGAACCATTCCATTAAAAAGCAGATTTTTAATTCAAAACATTAAACATATCAATAAACAATAAATTCTCAATTTAAAAGTATTTACGTACACAGTATGAGCCAAAACATACTCAGCCTCATGTTCCAGTAGTGAACAAAGATAACTAACTCCTCTTCAGCTGCTCCTTCTCCTTTTCCTCCAAAAACATTATTCTTCCTACTGTACAAATGAAGACCCTCCTATTTCCTTAACCCCTCCATAAAGAGTGTGAGTGAGTGTCCTGAATCACCCCATGAAAATGCTGCTTTACCCCACAAACGGCCCCTCTCCTCTCCTCTTAGCAAAGAACATAAGATGCAGCTGTAGGCAAAGGTGGAACACACTAAACTGAGGTCACTTAAAGAAATGTGACAAGCTCTTCCTGGACGGTTGTAAGAATATTTTCCTTCCTTATTCAGTACGTCCTTACATGGAAACTCAGACCTCTTAAGATAAAGCTTTCTGTGGTCTGTCATTTAGCAATGAAGCAGTTGTCTAAGTTGTGAAGACTGGCAAATTTCACTTTTGTAAACATTTTAATACCACAAACAACACGTCTTCACATAATTTATGAATACCACTTCTCAGCCAGGAGCTATTATTATGGAGACTACCAAATCATCAAGAAAGAAGCTCCTCGACTACTTGAATTTGAAAATGCTTGTACTAACTAACTCAAAACATAAACATAATGTCTCCAAGACTTGCCAAGCTTAAAGCAAGGAAACACGGCACTGTACTTACCGGGGAACTTTACAGCTTGACAGTAAATGACAAGATCAGATAGCTCTGGGGCTATCTGTCTGCTTTCCTTCTTATTTTGTGGAAGATAGAATTCTTCACCCAGCTCCATGTCATAAACCTAAGTGATAATTCCAAGAACATACAATAATAAAATAACTGAATGTGAAAGTACTCTTGCACATCTTACTTATGGCCTTAAAAGCCTTTCTCTCATTCTACCTACACGGTTTGCTGTCTTCACCTAACACATCTCTGCGTGCAGCTTTATGCTTCAGTACTTGCTACTAATACTGCAGCAGTGTGCAACGGCCTCAACTCAGAGTCAGTCCTACAAACATTTAGACAAAAACATCCACATTCAAGAAAAACTACAATTTACTAAAGAGCGACGCACTGGTTCAGTTGTCAGATGATTTAATAAAAGGTAATGTGGCCATCTGATATCATAGTGTTTTAAAGTTACTTAGGTACACAGAGATGCTGAAGATTCAGATGAATCAGATTCAGGTTCAGATGAATCTTCAGTTCCGTTCATGTTAAAGGACATTAGATGTCTAAACAAACTGGATCTAGCTTCCATGGAGTCTTTCACTGAGAGCAGCAACAGTTACAATTTTGAGCCAAACAGCCTGTACACGTAATAATCTCTGAGGAGTTTTCTTGAACAGTATGCTGAGCATTTGTTCTATTTAATCTATCTTCTCGGCTGTGTTTCCATGAATTCTCCTATTTGTTTTCATTCAAGTGCATTTGCCATACGATGTCTCAGTTACCTAAACTGCTCAAATCCTTTTGAAGCTGGTTATATATTAAAATGTGACTGAGAAGGGGGAAAAAGCAGAACTACCTTTCCTTTATTATTGTAAGTGGCACATTCAGCCTTCTTTATTCGTTTGGCAGTCTCTTCATTATATTCAAACTGCAGTTTATCACTTGAAAATTTATTCTCAGGTCGGTCTTCAAGAATGTTATCTAAAAATTAATGGGATTTTAATGAACATAAAGCCAAACAATTTCAACTGGAAATTTAATTTGAATTAACAATATTTGTGGACAATGCTGTGAAACTTATCTGAATAACCAGATGCCAAAATAATGCATTTACTGGTCAAAGCATTCTCTTTTAGTAGTGATTTTCTACTTCAAAAATTCAATGCTCAGCTTCGGTTAATATGTTGCACTTCTTTTAAAGCCCATCCTTTTGTGCTCAGAAGATGCTTAAAACAAAATCATCTAACGAATTAAGCTCACCATCTGAAACCGACTGATATTCCCGAACAACAAAGAATTGCTCAAGTCTAAACACAATTAACACATCGAACACGTACACATCCTTGTATAGCAAGGCTTGGCTTTCATCTCCTTACATTCACCATGAACAAATATTTTTTGCATCTATAGAAATACCTCTTCAAAGCTACATATGTATGAGAGAGTAATACACCTACTAATTTGGTCTTTCTGGACCAAAATATTGTAACTGTCACAAAAGGAATGGTTTTATTT
>NW_010429658.1:31514-39551 GCF_000710305.1 Buceros rhinoceros silvestris | reverse complement strand
CTGCTGTTCCTGATGCTTTGACCGTATTCTTTCTATGCATAACCAATGTCACACATGCAGCCTTCTAACAGTTCTTGACCAGTTAACAATGACATATAAAAATATCTGATTGCACGTTTAATATGAAGTAGGAACCATACATTCACACCAGATATTTATATATTAACAGGCTGGAGATGCAGTGCTGATTTCATGCAGTTAAAACGCTCAACCAAATGGCCTTTACCTTCCTGGCTGTTAGGAGCAGGAGAAGCATTAAGGACATCAGCTACAGGGAAACGGAGTCAGAGAGGGAATAAGAGTAAAGGAAATTAAGATTTACAGCCAGAGAAATTAAAATCAAGTGTCAGTTGTAAAACTATTAGCCTTATGCAAACCTAATGTATCAGTAAGGAAAACAAAAATGAAAATCTTCTAGAAAGTTTACAGACCATTATTTAGATTAGTTTTGCCAAAATATTAACATAATTAAAGATACCAAAGAATAATCATTGTAATAAAGTAGTAAACCATGCCTCAGATTCCCTCATACCTTGGAAGGAGTTAATGTTTCTTGCTAGCTTCAGATTTCTCAAACCTTCTCTTAACTAGCACATTGCTCAATCATCACTTACTGCAGTTAGCTTACAGTATTTTCCTGGCAAGTCTGTTAACAAAGATCCAAGTTTCTCACAGCAACTTAATATCTATCTCCACCCTGTCCCACACAGCAGCCACAAGTGTTCTCAAGTAGCGAGTTAAGGCCAGCTTTCTAGCAAACCACAACTGAAGGCACCAAATCCATAACTGTTCCTATTAGCATAAATAATACTGCTATCCCCCAAGCCGTGTCAGGTCCTGAACTGCATTCATTAGTTTTGTGACTATTTTTAAAATCATTAAACACAGACGCAAGTAATGCAAACAAGAGATGAGCCGGGAAGAAGTCCTGTGCTGCAGGGCATTCTCGAGCCTTACATCTTCTCTGAACACGGTACCAAGAACTTGAACAGAAACCCATCATTAGACTTAAAGGTCTAATGAATGAAGTACTTTACACACCCAACTATGTCAGACCAACGCTCCACGGAGCTTGGCACTCTCTTTCTGACAGTGGCAATGGAATGTGCTGTTCAAAGAGAACATCCAGCCACTATTAATGGTCCACTTCCCTCGTACCACCCAAACATCCACAACTGCTGAATATTAGAGATGTTGGACCATACATTTTCTACATTTGCTTATAAACCTGTCCACTAATTTCTCCAATTATTTTTTTCAATCTGTTGCTATCATTTGCCACCACATTTCACGTGACAGCAAAGAAATACTTTATTTTACTTGGTTTAGATCCATCCTTCTCAAGATCTAGAGGCAAGAACTAGACGCAGAACTCAAGTTGTGGCACATTAAGGTTTTATACAGAACCAAAAAGTTGGTTTGTTTTCATTACTGTTCCTGATGATCCCCATCTTTTGGCTGTCACTGCACACCAAGCTGAGGATATCAGAGGACTTTCAATAATTCCATGACCTCTCAAATTGATGCTGCCATTGTTAATTTCAGAATCATATAAGCAAGGTTTCAGTTTTTTCCTCTAAATGTTATTTTATCTACACTGAAGCACACCTGTAACCAACCCTTGGTTGGTTTTGTGACCCATTTATGGAGTTTAACAACAGTGTGGCATTTAGCTACCCAAAGAGCTTGGTATCACTTGTACCATCACTGCTCTCATTGAGTAAATGCACTGTGATCTACTTTGGTGTATTTTCTGAAAATTAGATATTAAAAGTAACAAGTAACCCATTTACATGCATCCAGCTTGTTCAATGCACACATGGAAGTTTTGACAAATACCCTTTGACAAAACTTGAAAGGATTAAATATTTCTGGCTCCAGCTGTTTGCTCTACCAGAATCTACCAGCCCCATGGCAAGAGAAGGAAAAAAAATATGCTCAGCTGACCCAGTACGGCCCGTTCTGTCTACCTGTAGTTCAATCAAACATGTCTGAACTGGAGAGCTAAGGAAGTAGCAGAAATTACTAACTGCAGTATTCTTTTTATCACCTCTGGCATGCCAATCATTATATCAAATCTATAAACTGCTCCTAAAGGTGGATTTAGGCTAAACTGCCAGTTCCTGAAGGCCAGGATAGCTTCCTGAAGCAGAGACAGCGTGTGAACTTAACAGGCAAGTCACTGAGCAGCTAAAGCTTTAGTGGCTTCTCCACCTTTACATATGAAGTGAACAGCTGCTGCTGAAAGTGTAACTAAAACAGGTACTTCAGTGGTCTCTGGGATTAGACAGCAGCCAAGGAGGACTTTGGATAATGTGCATCTTATGTCAATTTAATGGCAGTCACGCAGATGAAAGGGCTAGGCCTGCTGTGAACCTTGAGCTTTCAGGTGTCTAAACTCCTTGTGAAAGACAATACAGGTGAATGTAGATACACCATGAACACAATTGTTTTGCATAATGTAAGTAATACAAAATATAATTTATAAAGACTACAATTTAGCATACTCTGCACAGTTAAAACATCCAATGGTTGGAGTGAAAATCACACTCACGTCTTACACAGTCAAATAATTTTCACATTATTACAGACTACTGCACCAAAGTGCCACCAAGGACATTCAGCACTTCTTCCTCTCACAACCTAAGATCGACTTACCTACATCATTCCTGAACTAGAATATTCACATGCCTTATTGCTACAGTTCTAACAGCAGCACTGAAATAAATAAATTTATACTGTTACCATCAGAGAGAGATTCATAGTCATAATCGTATTCATCCTCTTCATCTTCTTCCTCCTCATTGGTAGGTGTGGGGTTGCTAGCACCATTGCTAACCTGGGCTTGCATATGTGCCAGCTGGTGAGCCTACAGCAACAGAACCACTTATTACATTATTGGCAGGTATTTTTAAGAAACAAGAGTTTCTATCACTGTTTGCATCTTAGTCTATTCATATGAAAGCAAAGCACTGAATATATATACTGAGAAATGAGTAAGATTGTTAAGATCAAACTAATGCCATTTTAAGGGTTTGAATATAAAGACAACTTGTATTCATAGATAAACACCCAATAAGATATGAAACCTAATTAATTATGGGAAAATGTCCACCTTCCACGTTATTCAGAAAAATACAGCCTTTTTCCAGTCTGAGGCATCCTGCTTTGGAAACAGTTTAAAACTTTTTTGAAAGATAAGAATGTCTATATACTGGTACGATCAGTGTGATTTACTCATCTTGATAGAAGAATTCAATTCTAATTTAATTGTGTTTACTTCTTGGGTAAAAGCTATTAGTTTTCCAGGATTCAGTCTAACTGCTGACTAACCATAGACATCCTTGAATAGAGGCTACCAGAGATGCAGCCCTAATTCTTAGAAACCAAAAAAAATTCTCACGCAGCTACAAGTACTACTTGAATAGCAAGCAGTCCTCTGGAAAAGGGAACAAAAAAGAGTATTTGCCTGGCTTGAATATGAAAGAAGAAACAAAGCAGAATTCTGCTAAAAATTATTGCATTCTGTACATACACACATGTAATCAATGCTTATCACTCTTTCTCAGCAAACCTGAATAGCAAATGTTATAGCCTCAGAGTGAAACTTTATTTATGTTTATCACATAGGGCATGTGGGGCTAATCATAATATTATGACATATTATAAAACTAAAATACACTAAAATTTGTTATGCTGTACTTATACATTAATATATGTCTTGTCTACTTATTTGAAAGTGTTGTAATCCACTGTGAGTTTTCAGAGCAAGAATATACATTACATTATTCCCTTCTATATACCAGAAAGTCAAAAACTTCAAACACAAATGGATTTTTTCTAACAAAAGATAACTCTCGCTGCTTGTTATTATGGAAAGACTTTACTTTTTGTTTCAGTATATCCACTGGTGTCTGATGGGCTTTCAGCTTCTTGTTTTTAAGCAGGATTTTCCTTTTCAGTTGGCCAGGTGAAGGAAGCATGGGATCATCAGAAAAGTCACTCTCAAATAGAAACTTTGTTACCAGCTTATCTCCAAAAACATTCTGAAATAGAGAGAACGTGTGATATATTATGGAAAATCCCAAGGCACGTGCTTAGAATAATTCACCATGATGTATGGCCCACCTTGAAAATTTCAGCCATCTTGCGTTGCTGAGGTAAGGAACAGTGGTTTTCTATTGATATGATAACTGGCATATCGGAGGTGATAAATGCGTTACGATCAATAGCTTCAACTACCTCCTGCGCAAAAGAAAGGTCAGTGAAAGAACATGTGACTGTTTTGCGGCATTCAGTTAACTTACTATTTTGAAAAGCGTAATGTTTATAATTGAAGAATTAATGTCTGACATAGTCCATAGTTTGTATGCTGTTAGGATTTAGCCCATTAGGATCTATACTTTTCTAGTATGTGGATTTTTTCCTTCAGTAGCAAAAACGTTACTGGTTTTCTTCCCTTTTTTTTTTTTTTGTTTCTATGTGCAATTACTAACATACCTTAAAAGAGATCTTGGTAGTAAGAGTATGCCCATGATAAATGATAGGCATCCCATCATCGCCATCCCAGCAGTCTAATTCAACACTTCTGCAGCCTTGTAAAAGAACCTACAATGCAAATTGAACCGTGTGAGCATGTATAAGCCACAGTCTCTTGCCATCAAAGCAGAAGACAGACATTGCAGCCCAGCGATTCAGCAAAAGCGCTGGAAAGAGCAATTTATGCGAAGTAAACACAGACCACAGAAGCTTCAGTCCCCAGCTAACTGCATTCCCTAGGTTGATAAAGAGTGGGGAAAACAAGAGAGCATTTATGTCCTTAGGAGAGGTACCATAAAGCTTTGCAATTCATGGTGTCTTACAGGACACGTGGATCTGTTTGCAGAAAGTGGTTCTTCATCTATAGCTTAATGTTCTGAGGGAGAGAAACATTTCCATATTTCTACCTGCAAAAACAGCTATAGTGCACCACGGCAATTTGTTTCCGGTAGCTGTCACGACAGTTTATGGGCATGACATCTGTAGCTTGTTTGCTGGATCTTTTTGTAAGTTTTTTTAAATAGAACAAGGTCTGAAAATAATGTCTTATGAACAATTTCAATGAGGATAGTTACAACAGAAATGTGCCAGGTCATTATTTAATGATATTATGCTAATTTACATCCATACACCCATTTGCCCGTTATTTATTTATTTATCTATCTATTTCAGACAGCCCTACCTGCTAGAAAATCATAAGAAAGCAAAAAGAAAGGATAGAGGGAAAGACAAGCTAATCCATGTGTTGGCAGGCCAGCTTATTATTGCTATCAATATTTAGCATGCCTACCATTGCAAGAGTTGTCTGTACTACAATTAAATACTTTACCAAAACCAAAGATCTCAACAACCAAAACCACTTTCAGCAAAAATATTAATGAAAAAAGACAGAATGACTTCTACTCAAAACTGTGGCTGTCTCACTTCCCACCTATTACCAGTACTCACTCCACTCCGTGCAGTGCTACTACAGGAACCTCCTCTGCAACTGCATTATTCAATGCAATCGTGTTATTTGGGCTTTCCTACCACAGCCTCACCCCTCTGCCTTACAACTCCAGATGAGCCCTTCTCAATGGTGGGTCATTAACATTTAGAGTAATGAAAATACTACTCACAGGAAGTTTGATGCTTTCTCTAGCATTTGGTAAATACACAGACACACACACACACAAACAAACCCAGAACCAAAAGCCCTAGGGAGAAATCGTTCTTTTCCCGATCACCACCAATCAGGCATGAAGTCTAAAAAACTGTAGAATATTCCTAGAAGTAATGTTTTTATAAGTTATTGTTCCATTTGAGAATGCAATGCAATGTACAATATTTGAGTAGTGTTTTTGACATCTGAATGAACTAAAATATTAGATCAGTCTTTCCTGTGGGAAAGTCTAATTTTAGTAGGTTGGGTCAGACCGACTGGTGTCTAAATGCTATGAATCTCAAACTAAACCCATTTTTTTGCCTTAGAAAAGGCATCTGAGCACAACTGTGCTTACAGGCAGCTTTCCCACACGTCATGTTTTCCAACGTTCTGAAAGCAGAGGTTTAGAACATTTAGATTTTCAAAGCAAAAAGGTCATGTTTCTGCAACTTGCCAGTTAAACAAGTTCATGCTGAAAACTACACAACTACTCAATCCTGCATACCTGGCTGTAGAGCTCCACCGAGGACTCCCCTTTAAGCTGATGGCCAGTAAGGTAAGTATTGTGTGAAGACTCTATGTAATAATATGACAGTGGAAAGTGCAAGTCCTCAGCATTCTCTTGTGACTCATCGTTTTTGGAGGCAAAGTTGTCTTTATCCATCAAAAATCTAGAGGGAAGATATGAGGAAATTTTATGCTGTGCTGAGTATTTTGTAACTGTCACACAAACATCAATACACTGGTGTCATCTTTATAATCATATAAAAAATTAACACATAAATAATTACCTTGCAAATCCTTCAAAAGATAGCAGCCCCTGCTGGCACATATTCACACTGGGTTCAAATTTCTATTAAGAGGAAGAAATTTAAGAGATATATAATAACAATTCTGAGAAACATGGCCTTTTCGTATTTTCATAGTGCATTCTGCTCACTGAAGTCAGCACTAAAGCTGAAATTAAAAAGGATCTATAATCAGGTATCCACCTCCCATCTACTGTGCTTGAACACAACACACCACCATCTCGAATTGAAGAGATTTGTGGTATGCTAACTTGATGTTTCTTTAGAATTTCCGTCTTTCTACCTCTGCAGTTTTATATTACATTTTAATAGTTGAAACACACAGTTTTTAGCCTTTGTTACCTGCTAAGTGGGGGCTTAATTTTGGAGTATATTAATTATGCATGTTTGGAGGAATTAAAAATTTCCTACATACTTTCTAATACCTTCAGCCATTCTACATAAGGGAATAAAATGTCCATGTTTGCTCTGGAAAATTTTTTACAATAAAAGTATGTGGACATGATGGGGGTTTTAAGTTCCAAATTAGTTCCATCAAAGTTGGTCACAGACAAGGAGAAAACAACTGCCATGAATACTTTCCTAAGTGGTGACATCCCTTTCCAGATAAAGTACACATAGCCAATAAAACTGTTTGTTTGCATGATTTTTTTTTCTTTTTATGGACGTATTTATGCACAATTTTATAGCCGAAAATAAAGACCCTATTAAGTTTTAAATTCAAGTAAACCATAGTGACAACATCAGTGTGAAAGGAAATAGCCACACGGATATGCTATTCTGACTAGAAGACAGACAATGCTAGTGGGGAAAACAGATATAACAAGCTCAAGTAAAAGGAATTGCAAGATGTCTGTATTACAGACCTGGATAATACTGAGGATTTCATCATAGGTGCAGTGTTCCCCTTGGCAATTCACCAGGAAGTCGTTTAGCTGCTGGATTCCCACTCCAAATACTCCCAGAGATGTGCTTTCAACTCCAGTACCATTGGTTACGATACTGGCAGCAGCAATAGCATCAGATATTTGCCTCTGGTTCTCTGATAGTTGCTGTCTGCTCTTAATGAACAAACCAAGGTCTGAAACATTTCTAGTCAACAAATCTTAAAAGAAAGGAAAAAAGGAAATATGAATATAAGCTATATAATTATGTGTATTGTATATACTCTATAGAATATAATGTAATATATAACATACGTGAATATCTGACTGAAGATATTAGCACTGACATAGTAAATTAGCACAAACCATCTTGCTTCTATTCAGCAATAGAAGAAAGAGAATTAAGCATGTACAAAACCAGTGGGAGCGGACAATAAGTGTTCAATTACTATAAACAAAATCCTGGAACCTTTAAGACGGATTCACACCCTCTCACACACTGTCTCCCAGGACCCTCTTCCTTCTTCCCACCAACACATACAGCCTCAAAACCTTTCCTTCACTGTGTACAATCCCATACCCCCCTGTGCGATCACCGTTCATCTTTCCAGTCCCATAAGCCAATTGCACTGTACACTCCCCACAGGCTGCTCAGCAGGGA
>NW_010429658.1:18301-31390 GCF_000710305.1 Buceros rhinoceros silvestris | reverse complement strand
CAGGAAGAATGTTTTCTTTAAATGTGGAAAAAGCTCCAGACTTAGATTATGGCAATTTGGGAATGTAAAGTGAGACAGAGGTTTCCTCCTCCCTGGTCCCACATAAAGGTGATCTACTAGGAAACCAGATAGGAAAAAAAACAATCAAATACGACACAGGGCACAGCCTCCTCATTTCTCCTCCCTACATTTGCTCACTGTTTTAGACCTTCCAGAGCTCCTGCAGTCAGATACAGATCCCTGTGTTGGGCCCAGCTGCTCAGCAACAATTTTACGTCTCTTCTATATTGGTTACAAATATATCTGGCTAATGTAAAGCATGGATACTTTTTCTCCCTTTCATTTCTGAACAAAGAACCTGTTAACTTGGTATTAGCGGAGGTACGGCAGCAATCCTCTACTTAAACTTATCATCGATAGTTCTTCATGAGACGACTGAGACACTTAATATCTTAAGGCCAATAACTGAAGCTGTTCAGCTGTTGAACAGATGTATCCTCCTCTTTAACAAACCTAAATCAGGTTGGAATCCACTGCTATTTTCATCAATCTTCAAATTAGTGTAAAGCGGTGCAGGCTCCAAACCAGATCGATTACAAGGCACAGCATAGACATCGAAAAGGTCTTTCAGATCCTTGCGGCTACGGACACTGTAAAAAGAGTTGAAAAGGTCAATTTTTTGCTCATTTATGAGCTTGGATGAATGAGATCACTACAGAATAAAAATGTATTTTACCTGAAAGACTTGAAGAGCTCGACAAATTCCACAAAGGTCATGTTACTATCAGACACCATGAAGTTCTGAAACCCCTTCATTCCTCCTTTAACACGGCCATGCCAGCTACTGCTGCTCCACGCGCTGAATCAGAAAGAGACTGCTGTAGTTTTGGTTACGTTAAATTTCTACTTACTGAAATACTAATGCGTTACTGCACTAACATTTTATTTGTGCTTTCCTTAATACATATACTACCAATACCTGGAAGAAGCAAGTAAAGCCGTATTATTGTAAGATGCATAACGACAGTTTGCACCTTCTTGTTTTACAGCAGCTATTCTTTTCCCTCAAGATAACTGCAGACTTTGTGAGAATTAACAGTGTATATGTACGCTATTTAAAACCCTTCCATGTACAAGAGGGCGTGATGCAAACGGCGCAAATGAAAGCATTGTTTTTCTTTTAAAGACAACAATGCCAATATTCTTGTAGCACAGGCTGTTTATGAGGTTTGTTGAAGATTTACTAAGGAAAAAACAAAATTATGTAGAATTCCTTAAAGCTCTGCACTGTCAATACGAGATAGTGATATTCTGAGTGGATATGCAAGAGAAGCAAATATTTTCCTTATGCATCTGGGGTTTCTTCTATCTGGGAGCATTAACAGTACAGATTTTAAGAAGTACATAGGTCGCTTCGAAAGTGCTGCTTCCTGTTTATTACCACAGAACCTACAACAGATACAAAGAGCACAAAACCACTATTTGACAGAGCAAATTGTCAGCTACAAGACACTGGTTTTTGACACAGTCACCACAACAGGCTGTGCGTTTTCTGCAGCGATGAACAAGAGTCTGCATGCTGTGCTCATAACAATCTGCACCAGCGGGAGGGGACCCCAACCATCTCTGTTGCCACTGCTGAAACATGCCACTCACCGCCACCCTGTGCTGACACCCACTGCTTGGTCTCCATAAATGTTCAGCAGTATTGATGAATGTCAGTGGGTGCAATTTTGTCTGCATGGAGGAATTCAATGACACTCCTTTGCTTCACACGCACTCCCATGTCAGATGCCACATTGTCAGACTGCCCCTCTGCTGCCATCTGTCACACGGCAACAAGATTTAACGGGGTATTGGTGGGAAGGTTCAACCTCTACTGTCACACAACCAAAATTCACCTCTGTCGTCATGGGCCAACACAATAAAATAGGAGGCATTACTTTCAGAGCAGCCCTCGTACAGCCCTTCCCCTTCCCGGGCACTCAACTGTCATCGTTCCCAGACCATGCATTTCCTAGACACTTCCTAAGAACGGTTGGGATTATCAGCAGATACGTCAAAGAAAGGTCTTGCTACAATCATCATCTTGTTTTAGGTTTGGACAGTAGCCTCTGCAGGCCATTTCCTTCTAGAAATGCGGTTCAAATGATTTCCTCCTTTCAGCTTCATGGGCTGAAGGAAGGAAAGCAGACTGGAATATCCTGAGAGCAAAGCTGGAAAATCTTCACAGAAACATGCTAATTATCCTAGTTGACTTCAGTAATATCAAGCCCAGCCAGTTTCTTTATAACTGCAATTGTTAACCTAAGTTGTGCAGCTGAATGAAGTCTTTGAAGCAGAACCAGTACATTTCCAAATGCCACATCCCAAAATCTTAGAGCTACTACAGGATTTTACACTAGTAAGTGTAGTTAGGCCCTGATGAATTATCCCTTGAGCAGTAAGAATGAGGCCTTAGTGAATTTTGTGTACTAATTTGCAATAATTGGCTGAGCAATTAAACCATTTCCTGGGTCTCAACACCAATGAACACACTGCAAGAATGGAATCCACCAGCACCAGCATCCTGAAAAGGCAGGGAAATAAGCGGCCAGCACAAATATCAAGAATTGTCCAGTTTAAACCATAATTAATTCCAGAAGTTAAAACATTTGTTTCAAAATACTAGACTAGGTGACCCCATGTCAGACTTTATTGCTCTGTAATGTTCAAATCAACAAATCCATTAATCTATGAATTGTGCCATCAAGTTCAGTACAAACAGTTCCAAGAGCTGTGATGGAAAAACAGGACCAGCTTGTTGTCCAGTGTTCCTAAAGACATTTGCAGTCACCTGCTGCAAGCATAAATACTCTAGATCAGATTCTTCAATCCACTTCTGGCCTGGGATGGAAGCACGCAATTGAAAACAGAATATGATTTTAAAATATTAAAAAATTAGCATCTACTTTAATTGATAATGTTCGATTTGTTTGACATCACTATGGAAATTACTGACATATCACATATAACTTTTTGGCTAAAATAGGCAAGAAAAACAGAGACACAGGGCCCAGCTTCCTCATTTCTCCTCCTGACATTTGCTCAGTGTTTTAGCCCTTCCAGAACTCCTGCAACAAGATACATCAACCCGAACTGTAATTAGTAGCAGTCTTGATTATACCTGCATACAGGTAATCAGAGAGGCAGTTTACTCTCTCTTCCAAAAAATCCCCCATCTCTAATTTTCCATAGCCTGTTACCTCCTTCCCAGTGGTTATCACCCTTCCCCCTATTCCTCCATCTTACAGGTGTCACTAGATTTCCCAAGAACTTCGGAATTTGCTGGATTAACATCTGCTTTGAAAGAATTACAGAAGACCGCTGCAGGCTACCTGTGTTTGGAAATTATATGGACATCTGGATTGTACAAGGATTTATTCTCAGTGTAAATTATTTCTAAGGAGGTCAGGCATGTCAAGATTGTGAATTATATAGGTAAAAAGATTGTTTTTCATTCTCTACCTATAATAATTGTTATTTAAAATGTACAACAAAGATAACCAGGTCCTCCTCTTTTCACTTATTAGTCAGTGAAGACAACCTAATTTACCAATCAGGTGAAGTTAAGGCACATATTATATAGCAAGAGAAAGAGGAATCTCTCTTGCCGTCCTCCTCCTAGCTGCTACGCTGCAACTAACAATTCTTTGTTACCAGCTCAGCTTTCTGTGCCGCAAAGACTTCTGTGCAGCCTGCCAGGCGCCTCTGCTCCCCGCTCTCCTTAGCTCTGGGTTCTGTGAGGGATCATGCACTCACCTGACGTGCAGAACCAGCTCACATCCAACTTTGCCTTCAACTTTGAAGCCTTGTCAGTATTTGAGTCTAAATCCAGATGCTAATCTGAACTAATGAACTCTGCTGGCTCTAACCTGTGCAGACACACACAAATGCAGACAAGCACTCCCAGAGGATCCTGTATTTCCCAGGTTATTTCGTTATCTAGATCATTCCGAAATCCTGTTATTTTAGAAAGTGGATACCTCATTTTATTTTAATTTACGATGCTACTGACAAAACGGGTTAAGTGTAACTAAGCGTATAATTTGATTTTTACATCACTGTGGAATTAAAAGCAAAAACAGAGAAAAAGAAACAAAAGATGTCTGTGAACAGCCTGTGTGGGTTCCCAAACTTACTTTGCTTGCCTGTCACTGCTGCTAAGGGCAGCAGCTTCCAGGAAGAATATTGCACGACTCGCCATCTATACATACCACAGCCTGTGGACCACGGCCCCAGCCTGCTTCTCTGTCAGTTGTATCTATACTGCTAAAGGCATCCATCCTGCCACTTTTTCTGAGTGAGGCAGAAAGGCTCAAGTTCCCATTGCTCTGCACTGCCCAGCAATTGGCTCAGGTCTGGTTTGGTCCCTCACGGTGCTCGCATGCCTCTAAGCCATCATTTTCCTTTTTCATGTGTGTTCTGTCTGAAGTGGCTCAAACAAAGTTGCAGCATATGTTACTGTCTGACAGACTGCCATTTATTTAACGTAACACAAAGCAAGAGGACAAGCCATGACTATAGGTGGATGGCCCGAAGGTACAATCCTTGCTGGAGTGTGTCCTACAAGACAGCATATTGTACATGGTTCAAGACTAAGTAAGCTCTCCATCCATAGTACCTAATTCCAGAAACCTCTGGAGCAAATATCCCCAAAGCTGCACTTAAATTCCATCTCAGAGGCAACCAGCTGGTTTCTTCTAGAAGAGCTCCCATTAGTGAATTAATACACACACCGGGTGGATGGGTCATCAGAGGACTTTGCAGCAAAGCAGAGCACTAGCTAATTGATAGCTTAGACTTACTGATCACAGTTGCACTACAGATATTTTCTTCCTCTTAGCACATGCGAAGTGTCCACAGACATGAAAACTGGCAGGCACAATTCAGACCTATCAAGGGTCTGAACGGTAAATAACAAGAATAAAATTCTCTCCCCTGTTCCAAGTCTCTTAATGGCTCATGAAAACTAGGTCAAGGTAATCGATAAAACACGTAATTCTGTTCCAAGGAAGATTTCCTCAGGACAGATGAAACAGCCATACAGCTGTGTCCTGAGCAAATTCTAGCAAGAAGGGTTGTATCAAGATGGGAAGAGCTCTGCCAAGTGACTCTGTTGAGTTTCCGGACAACTTTGCCAGGGAAAACCTGTCAAAACTTGGGGAGGCCCGCAGTGCTAAGCTGCACAGGACTGAAAGGATTTAAAGGAACATAAGCTGTCCTTTCCCTGGGAACACAAGTTCTCCATTAAGCCTTTTAATCTCGTTTAGAAAACAACAATTATTTTGGCATAAAAGCAAAGAGCAGATTTGCAAAATGGAGAAGCATTTTCCAGAGGTAGTAAAGCAGTATTTCTTAAGTTTGGTACAGCAAAAGAAAGCTGTTCTAATCCTTAAAAAAAAAAAAAAAAAAGAGAAATGTCTTACAGAGATAAACTCTAGTCTAGCATGTTCATCCCATGATCATGAATGACAGTGAAGAAAGATGAATGACAGTAAAGAACATAGTAAGAGTCTCAGAAAGCAGTGTTAAAAGAAGACAACAACTCCAGATGTCCACAGGTGGCTCTAGTGCTCACACTTACTGCCAAACCCAATTAAGTGTGAAAACAAATACCTAAGAAATACACAACATAAAACATCACACAAGATACGTCTCTTAATAAGTGATGTTCTACCAGCAGTCTCTTCCATTGTTTACCACTGCTCTCCTACAAACTCCAAGATTCATACTCCTAATTGTATCTCAGTATTCATTCTGTTAAAAGGCACGGGAAGGCCTCTGTTGAGACTGTCTTCTTGTACGTCAGAAAGTACCATCCACATCTCTGACAATATTAGCATTGTTTCTCCAATTCCCCAAGACAGTACTGCCATCATCATGTGGAACATCAGCAAAAGTTCAGAGTCCCACAGGTAGAAATGCATTGTGCTGAGGAAGCTTAGAACTTCACACATCTATAACTTTTTCATTATACAGAAGATGTCTATAACTATGTTTTGAAGAAGATCTGGAGAAAGAATTCGACTCCGTATTTGTGTAGTTTTAGAGCAGCATTCCAATTTGGTTCTGTAACAGACATAAACTGAAGCATGCTGTTCAGGGACTTGCTACAAAGCCATCCTCAGATTCACGGTATTTCAGCCTAAATGTCCTACGTTGCTCTACAATGCGTTTCAGACGTCTATCAAAAGGCAAGTGACGTTTCTGGCACTGTTTTTTGTCAGATTCCATCGCTCCGGCAGAAAACCACATCTGATAATAATTAAGTAACGGTACCTTTTCTTCTTTTCTAAATCAAAGCATTCATTTTGTCCCTACCTTGACTGACTCTTGCTTGAAGACATTACAGGAGAAGAGACTGGTCTTGCTGGTGAAGAAGTTGGAGCTCCTAAGTTAGGAGATCCAGAAGCTGTCAGCGAGTGAGCTCTCCTTGATGGCAGGTTGTTCGATGGAGAAGCATTAATTATAATATTTTGATCTATGGAGAAAAAAAAAAGTTTGCAGCACAATTACAACATCTGGCCCAATAAAAATGCTTTTGTCCAAGAGACCTTAATCCTAATTTACTAACATGTAGTAAGACACTAAAGGGATTCTAGATTTGTCCCAAGACAGTCAAAAAGATATGTTCTGAACAACACATATACCCATTTCATCTGAAAGGAAAAGGAAGTGCTACTGAAACTAAATGAAAGAACAATCATGAACAACTACAGAAGTTAATTTAAAAGTTCATAGCATTTGGAGTTTCAGCCACAAAAGCAGTTTTATGTCATAAATGTATTTTTTACAGCATAAAAAATGTTTAAATAGACTTTGGGCAAAACTCTGAGGCACTGAAGCAATATACCTACCTGGTTCTTCTTGTTCATCAATATCTTGAGGGTCCGAACCACTTCTATTACGATATTCCCTACAGCTTTTTGCCTTCCGAGTTGCCATTTCATCATCAGTGGCCTCTCCGCTTTCACCCTAGAAAAAATGAGCACCATAATAAACATCCTTGAAACCACTATTATTCACGTTCTTTAACAGTGCAATCTGTAAAAAACCCATGAGATACATCAGCTATTCCTTATGAAACAGACTCCTGTAAGGCAGGTAACACTAGAAAAGGCACAACTTAAACACGATACATTGTGAAGTGTGGGGCCATTAGGTGTTACCTCAGTTTGACACCACACAGAAAATGACAACGATTGTGCCTCTGGTGCAGCTGGTTTTACACTATTCTGCTGGTGCACAGGAACTCTACAGAGGATGGATCTTGTCACCTGAGGTTCACTATGTGAACTATGTGGATAGTGCAGGGCTAGCACAGGTAGTCCCTGCATTTTCTTCTCAATATTGCTGAAAGTGCTGGAGTCCAGGAAGAGAGAGGAGAATGCCAGACAAAGTCCAGTGTTCCTGTCACCCACGTAAGATAAAACTGCATGCTAACCTGAGGTAGAATAACTGTGGTGATGTTTTTGAAACATGAAAACAAAGAGGAACAAAGAAATTGTCACCAGCCTCCAAACACCAATCTGTACATTACTATTTTTATTATTACCAGTATTTTTTCTTTGTACTGAGGTAGCACCTAAAGGTCTCAGCAAGATTCTGACCCCTTCTGTCTTGAGAATGCCTCAAGCATGAGAAAAGCAACACAACCTATTGGGAAACAATAAGCCTAAAACCTAAACCAGCAACAAACAGTCTTAAAATTATCACCTAACTTCTTTTCCCTGGTTCTGAATACAGGTAGCTACGCAGTACCTGTAGGAAGGAAACAAATCAGCCAGATAGGCAACAAAATACATGAATAACAAAATATTCTACCCTCATGAGTACTTTCTTCTTTTTCTTAGCTGCGCTTATTCCCAGAGTGTTGTTTCTCTGTACACTGGGTTTCTCGGTGCTTTTGGTGAGAGCTCCCATGCTTGTGTTTCTTGCACTCCATCGTCTGCCTCCAAACAGTTCAATAGCCTGAGCCAAGGCTGGGCCTTCAAACCTTCCATCCTCCTACAAAAATTCTCAGCATTAGCAAAACAAGGAGAATAAGACATTTTCTTAAGCATTAATACAGAAATCTCCAAGGAACCAGTGAAAGAAAAAACATCAAGGGGAAGCAATTTTTAATTACTGCATGAATACCAAAGGGCTATTTTGTTTGCTGCTTTGGGGAGGGGAGTTTGGCCCTGTATCTCATCTCTCAGTATTTCTGCAGTCTTTTCAAGTACAGTCATTGCCTTTTCTTTAATAAAATACTTATTCCAAAACTCCAAACATACAAAGAGCTTCATAATAAAATGATTTAACTTCAGTATATTGAAAACATGAGAGGTTTGACAGAACATTATGTGGAGAATCAGATCTCGCTGACTTAGGCAAATTTAGAGATCTGGTGTTCATCTTTAATCTTAGCTTACTTATAATAGAAACTAACTGCACTACATTAAGTTGTTGACATCTCTGAACTCCTCTTACACAAAATCACAGCATCTTTTACCTGGTAAAGACTGACGTACTGTTTCCGTAGCCACTGTAGTCTTTGATCAGGGAATCTCCTCATTTTCCTTACAGCTTTAGTCAATTCCAGCAATCCATCATACAGCATTCTGGCAGTATATTTTGGAGCAACAAAGTGCAGCAACTTATTATCAGTAGTCTGAAGTCCATAGAGTAGTGTTATACCATTTTCTTCAAGGGACATATTACAAAGTTTATTTTGAACACACACAGTGTGCATATCAATGCCAGAGTGTCCCATGTACACAGCCTTGGCTGAAAACAAGTCCAAAAAACCTTCCACCAGTCCAGTGTTACCAAGAAACTGGTATTTACCAAGCTCAGCAGTATTACCCAGCACACTCAATTTTGCCTTAGCATTTGCAGGGCAAACCGTTGTGGGTTTTGTCCAAGTCAAAGTACTATTGTCAGGCTGAAGCTGAAGGAAGCAACGTGCCGAGAGATGTGTCTCCTGGTCATAATGAATGACGGTTGCCCCTTGCTGCATGAACTGATGGACATCAGCCCTGATGGACAGCACGTACCAGGGAATGAGTTCTATACCATGGCAGAAAGCCTTTTGTTGCTCTTCTGTTGAACTTGTGTCCCATTCCTTCAACTGCTCAAATATATCACTCTCAGAATCTGAAAGATCTCCAATTATAAATCTGTATGTGAACAAAAATGAGAGATTTATATTGAGAGAGATGTGCTGATTTATGCTATGCTTGATGAATATTTTTTCTGCTATAGTTTAAATAAAAAGAATACTGTCATCACTATATAATTAGGACTTAGAGGAACATCTGTAGTTTTTACAGTATTACAATTTATGTTATTGAAATTTTGAATTAATTAATAGTTGCTGCTGCAATTCATTGTAAGTTCTGTGACAATATAATTACTAGTATATTGTCTTAGGACTTTCCAAGCATTACATTAAGGGGAAAAAAAAAAAAGTCTTTTTGGATTTTAAAGCCAAGGGATTCCAGATTCTTAATCCACAGTGTAAGACTGCTTCACTTGAAATATCAAGTATCCTATGTGGAAACTGCAGCAGCATCTAGTGGATTGAAGACTAATCTCTGTTTCTAACCTCTGTTCTGTTATTGATTTAATGTGCCGACTTTTCACATTATATAATTATCTGATTAACACTTGTAAAATAGTGGTTAAAATACATACTTTCCTCATAGGAATGTGGCAGGAATTTTATCAGATACTTCCCATTAGAAAACTTAATTTTCCTTAAGCAAAATATTAACAAGAAGCTTGCATGCAGCAACCAAAATTTTAAAATATTTTACCATAATTAGAAACAGTAGATATAAAGCGACGATACTGAACTAATAAATGAGGTAGTTTAAATAAAATTCCTTCCCTGCAGATGCTTCTAACATGTATGAACGCACAAACGCTCAGTATTTTGGTGCTGCTTTAACGAATATAAAAAAGAGCAAGATGTTCTCTGCACAGCAGAACAAATGAAGCACACAAAGGATATTCAGCCAATAAATTCCAAACCACCTCCCTCTCTGTATTCTCACGGCATCTGGTCCTACTACTCAGTGCTTCCCTCTCATATTGCCACAGTACTCTCAGCTCCTGCCCATGTCCTACCAGCTGAGCAAAAAACGATTCATTTGCGACTTGTTGCAAGCCATACGTACATACATCCCTCAGCCAAACATGATGGATAACCATCAGCTCTTTCTCTTTACTTTTCATTTTTCCCTTATTCCCAATGATTCCTCTATGAATTTATTAATCATTGAGATGTTTACCTCTCCACCAAATTTAGCAAAAAGTGTCCCACAGGCTGAGAATTTATTGCTTGTGGTGAGGGGACTGACAAAGGCAGAATAAGTGTATTGGCCTCAACTGTAGCTCTATTTCCTTAAGAAATCTTCCGAACGTAAAGGTCATGCACTATAACTGCGCTGGTATAAACTGTCTTACCAGAGTCTTACCAGACAGATTGCAGTTTTAGAGAGGAAAATTGCATGGGATACAACAAGGAAAAAACTTGAGGTTTTTCCTTATTATTGTAAAAGCTGTTTACCGTAATTAGGAAAACTTAAAAGTGAAGATGAGATCAGGCTAACAAGGTGAACCACCAAGGTTTAGAGTCACTTAATAGGTCATTTGATTAACAATTCTATAAAAGCTGTATTTCAAACCTGATTTTTTTGTCTTTTCCTGCCTACCTTTATTTATTTGAGAACTGTCAAGACAGAGTTCTAATAAAGGTTGAAGTTTTATATTTATCTGGCATGTACAGAAATTCAGAGTGATTAGGCAGATCACGGATTACACAATGATAAGGTAGAGTAATTATACCTACTAACCACTGATTTTATTAGATGCTTTTAATTTTCTTCAAAACAAACTAACCTACCAGCTTTTGTGGGTTCCAAATCAGCAATAGGCGAACTAATTGAAAACCTTCCTCGTAATTTTAAAGCAATTAGAAACGTTGTATTTTTCCGCCTTTATGACTGCAATCCTACGATTATCAGCTAACACGTAATTCTTGGATAATTTGGATTTTATAATACTGTATGCAAATACGACTTAGGTGTCACAAGAAAAGAGACCTAAGTTGCTTCCTCAGAATTCTTTAGTTGTTCATAGCATTAAAAACAAACCAGACATTGCAGCCTCCATACAACTGGGACAACAGAACACGGCCCTTCTGCCTCTTGCAGCAATTTGCTTCTGTGCTTCACCCAGCACTCTGTCCAGGAAAGAGATGGCAGGTGAATAAGGACTCTTCCAACTCTACAAGCTACTCGAGCTAAATGAATGCTCTCAGAAGTATTTTTCTACAAGTTATTATGCTGTTAAAATCAGGACTTACTGCACCAGGACTAGTAACTGAGTAGTTAGTAGCCCGAATCAGGAAACGTAACTTTACCTATTTGCAGTTTTGTTCATTTAAATTTTAAAGTTTCATTCAAGTGTCTTTTTTTTTTCTTTTTTCCTTCATATAATCCCTATTTTAATTAGAGTGGAATTTACTAGATTATACTGGAGGGACCTTGAGCAACCTGCTCTAGTGAAAGGTGTCCCTGCCCATGTGGGGTTGGAACTAGATGAACTTTAAGGTCCCTTCCAACCCAAACCATTCTATGATTCTATGATATTTAAATACAAAGCATAAATAACTAATTTACCAAGAACTGACTTCATAAACACACAAAAAAGAGAATTTAATTTCCTCCATACTGTTCTTTTTAATTTAAATTCTACTTTGTTCATCCAAGTGAAAGTTGATTTCCCTAGCTTATTTTTCATTTGAACTGTGAGTTACAAGCTAATTTTAAAGCATATTAACTAACAAAAATAATTCCTGGAAGAAAGTATTTGAACTGAAGTCAGTCAAGAGACAACATAAATGGGACAGAGAAGTGAGCCTGTCTTACTTGGCTTAATCTACTGCTCCACTTCCCAGAAGCAACTAAAGCCAGATGTGAATAATTCTATTAGGAACCATTCTTTCAGGAAATAATGATTATCTATTTGAAATGAAATTTAGAGTTGCATGTTAATGAAATAACTGCATTTTGAACAGGAAGATGGTAGTTCCTTCTAAGGCAGGCACTTATTAGATTTTATGTGCAAGCAGCTGAAATACGTTGGATCCTTCTGAATGTATGGTTATTTCTGATACACATTATCAATTAAATACCTCAAGCAGTTATGAGCTAAGCATGCTCTCATGTAATTTTACAGTGCTCCACCTCTGAACAGTACAGTTCCATTACGTACTTTGAAGTTACTACAACATGGTTACTTAGATTAAAGCTGACTTGTGTGTATAAGGGCTGCAGCCTCACTACAGAACAACATTGTAGAAGTTCAAGTGATGTCTTAAACTTTGCATTTCCTACATTTCTTGCTGGTAAATAGTACATAATATACCAAGTCTTCAAAGTGAAAATCTGAGATTAGTGAACACTGGGCTTTTTCACATGGGGCACAATTAAGTAAGCTTCTGTGCAAAATAGCAGGACTACAGCAACCTGAAAGTCCAAAAAGTGTACTGACTTACAAATGTTTTCTGGATGTAATTTAAAAACCTCAAGTTAACATGTCCTTAACAGAAGAGGTCTTTTGAAGGGAGCAGAACACTGCCCGAGCATGCAGAATATAATGTTCTGAGCTCCGGTAACAGATATGTCCTGGTGCTTATTCCTGTCACCACAGATCAAAATTGTAATCGTAACTGGGGATTTTTAAAGCTCTCTGTGTAAGACAAAAAGGATTTACCCTTATCATGAGAGGAAGTAATTACATCAAGAGGGAAAATAGAACTATACAGAGAGTTTACAAGCATTTGAGTATCAGATACTCAGCCTAACTGCAGGGGAGAAAAGTTCTGAATTGGAAGAGGATAAATACAAGGGAAGATGTCAAAGTCGCCCTTGTTTCTAAAAATGAGCTTTGGTAAAAGGAAACTGAAGATTAAAAACATGAAATAGCAGGTGATGATAAAAAAATAAATGAGACCTACTGGTACCGGTTTTTGTCCTTCAAAGAGTTTTTTCTTGA
>NW_010429658.1:9328-18217 GCF_000710305.1 Buceros rhinoceros silvestris | reverse complement strand
AACCGCTCCCTTCACTAAAATTATCTTCACCCTCTTCAGACTCCAAACTGCGATTGCAGCTCCGAATAGTTTGAAATATATTGTTTGCTGTTGATTCTTTTTCCGGATTATTTAAACCATCTTGGCCTACTCGTTGCAAGAAATTATCTTGTCCACTGTAATCTGAAACAAACTAGAGATATCTAAAAGATTAATATAGTTATAAATAGATTACTGTGTCATCTATTTCTCACCAGAGACATTTTTACAATTAAGAATATTTAGCATATATTTCCTATTAGCTTCTAATGGGATTTTGTACCTACTTCCTAATCTGAACAGACCAGATCACTGTATAAATCAAGTAACATACGTTACAATAACTCCCGAAAACTATTTAAAAGCCTTAGTCTTAATCTTTTCACGTAACGGGGAATTTTCTTTTAAAACCGAAATGATAAAATTCAAAGAAATTGCTTCTTTTCATAGAGGAGAAGCTTGATCCACTGAACTTCTGAATTCCGTTCTCAAGGAACTGAAAACCTTCCAATTCCCAATTAATTAAGTGGAAGGTCAGAGCATTTAGCAAAAGACGGTTATATCTTTAAGGATTTACATACTTACTTTACCCAAAGTAAAACATGATCCTTTGGTACTAATGTTAATTTCTCTGTACACCAATACCAAACTAGGTATGAACAGCCAAATCTAAATTGCTGCAGTACCTATGGGAATTGAACTGAGGTCCACGTAACTGAACATTCTGGTAGCAGTCTCGTTTATAAAACTTTTATTAGATGATGCCTTTGTATAAAATAATAAATAATATAAAATAAAGCATTGGATGCTATGAATGCAACCTCTTAGAGTATCAGTCTCATTTACCTCTAATGTTTCATCCTGAGAGTTATACCGTGGACAGAGCCTGATGAGGCTTGATGCTCCATCCAAAACTTCACAAAGCTCTTTTAAAAATACACCACAGAAAGGAACGACTTTACAGCCTGGAATATTGAGTGCCCGGTTCACCACCTTCCTGTATTCAGATGATGACTCATGTTGTGCCATAGCATCTTTCAGACTTCGCATGGTTTCAATATCAGACTGGTCCATAAATTGCCACATTTTTAAAACTTTTCTTGACCTACAACAAAAAGAGATCAAAACACTTACTAAAAAAATTAAAACCAATTTACATTCAAGTTCAACACTTGCAGCATATATGTAATAGAGGAAATTATCATCATTGTTGAGAAATGAATGTATGAAATTAAGGTCATTATTTTTATAAAAATTCTCATTAGTGGACCATTTCTCCCCTCTTTGAATTACTAAAGAACAGAACTAAAAAGGAGAAACAAGCAGTCTGAACGATTTGAGTAACATCTCACGGTTTAATAAAAGTCAAGCTGAGTAAAACATACAAGCTGTATTTCTAACGTTTTAATTGTATCATTGCCTCAAATTTATAAGGGCCTTGGAAATAAGAAAAGATTAAGGAAATGCAAAAAGATAAACCAGATGGTTTATTACAAAATCCTTTAGTTATATTACGAACTATTTGTGAAGTTAGCAAAGTTGGGGTTTTTTAAAATCTAATTTATTTAAAATAATTTACATTGATTTTTTCCCCCATTTCAGTCACAAAATAAATTAGTTATTTTCATGGAAAATATTTTCAGGACCATGTTCCAGCTCTCAGGCACCAAAGCAGTGCTGTAGATGAAAAGAATCTTTGATTCCAAACAGAAATCGCTCCTGGTGCTCCCTGAGGACTGCAAGTACCACTGGGAGTTCTCTCACTTCCTGCGCTGTGTGTCTATGCAATGATACGGCCGTTCTACCCACTGTGGGCCCCAGACATACCAAAAGGTCTGTAGAAACAGAAGAACATCCTTAACCCCACTTTCTGTCCCAGTCCCGGAAACACAGCTAATCAGCACGAGCCTTCCTCTCCTCTCTTTACCTTGTGCTGCTGCAAGTACCACTGGGAGTTCTCTCACTTCCTGCGCTGTGTGTCTATGCAATGATACGGCCGTTCTACCCACTGTGGGCCCCAGACATACCAAAAGGTCTGTAGAAACAGAAGAACATCCTTAACCCCACTTTCTGTCCCAGTCCCGGAAACACAGCTAATCAGCACGAGCCTTCCTCTCCTCTCTTTACCTTGTGCTGTGCCGATGCATTAGAGATAAAATTAAGCCCTTAATTGGCTTTGTGCTTTCCCTCACAACCTATATGGCTTGGAGACTGTGGATGCATTCTGCTCAAAATTTCCCTTGTGCTGTGCCGATGCATTAGAGATAAAATTAAGCCCTTAATTGGCTTTGTGCTTTCCCTCACAACCTATATGGCTTGGAGACTGTGGATGCATTCTGCTCAAAAAGACTCCCTGTGCCTACGAGTGTTTCAAATGTGTTCTATATACCAAAAATGTAAACAAATAGCTCAATGAGAATCCTTACTAAGCCACAAAGAGCGACAATACCAACACTTTAAAGTTTTATTACACAAACTCAATATACAAGGAGGGTAAAAGCTAAGACATGGGAAATTTGATCTTAACTCTTCCCTGTCAGTCCAGTTTGCTGCCTTCTGAACTACCTCTGCCCATATGAACCTGTAACTGCGGGAAGTCTAGCAACAAGCTGTCTTTAACGTCATACTGTCTCTTCTGGAGACACTGCAGGTCTGGGTATGTAAGACCGTGACAGTATGAGATCCCAAAACCAGTCGGTATAAGTAAATTGGAGGGGTTAAAAAAAGAGCTTTAGCTGTTCATTTTGCTTTCTTGCGGTTTTTTTGTATTTTGGGTTGGGAATTTTTGTACATTTTAAGACAGACCCTTTTAGAACATCATCACCATTATGTTTCACTTATGTTCTGGAAACACCAAGTTACATTAGTTTTAGTTGATTAGATAAAACACAACTGCTTTCCCATCTTCTTCTTACATTTAAAATATTTTTCTTTAGAAAAAAAAATGTATGTTTTCTAATGTAACATGCTTAGCATGTACCAGGAAAACTGATGGTGTCTCCAGAGCATTTGGAAAAAAAAACAACCCAGATTTTAGCATGCTTCACTTTTCCAAAAGGGATTACTAGGAAGTCACGGGGTGATATTATGTCATTTAGCCACGAATTTCTGTTTAGTCCGTTGTTCTCCAGAGACACCTGCTTAACAGAAGCCACAGTATAATCTGTCACTGAAAAGCCATTCAAAAGAAGAGTTGCCAGTACCTTAGCCCTGCCAGAAATTCCATTACTGCATTGTAGTTGCCCATATTCCAGCAGCATTTTGCCACATGTACTAAATATGAGAAGACTTCTCGTTTCTCCTCCATAGAACCTGCAGTCAGGATCAGCCAGGTAACCCACGAGCTCACCTTGTAAAATAAAACGGACAGTACAGTCAGCCAAAGTGACATCACTTGCAGCATTCACACAAACTTGATGGATAACGTGGGGATTTTTTTGTTTCCTTCCATCAGGGAGGTATCAGCCAAAATTCTACTTACACACTCACGGCCAAACCCCATATGCACTGCGAGCACACCTTACACCTTACACACAGATATAGTCACGTTACAAGAGTGAAATCATTAACTACTCTAGAAATACTTGTATTAAACAAAACACTACTGTATCTTAATATAAGATATCCTGAATATGCATTCAGGCCATGGAAGAAAATGGACAGCCGAAGGCAGGGCTGATGTCTAAAACTGCGAGAGGGATCTCATTAACGTAGCTTACAAATCACAGCCTCACACTGAATAACCCTTGTTCTTACAACACAGTCAGTGAAAGTCAATACACTGTAATTTTTCTTTTTTCTTTAATTTCACAAAAACGGTAGTTGCATTTAATGTACAAATTTGCTAACTCCTATATGCACTGAACATTTAAAATAACACACATTGTCTATTTACAAGTTCACAAACAAAGTAAACAAAAAAGCCACCACGTTCCAAAGTGCAACCATACTACCAACTTCTGTTTACAGATTAATTAATATCAGAACCAGAAATTAACTTCGTACATGATTATGTTTGCATTTGAACAAATAAAAATCAAGCCTCCATTTTATCAGCATGCAGATTTTCTTTCCAGTTTATGTTTCCACAACATTCATAAAAAGTAGCTGTATTTCACATGGAAACCTAATTTAAACATACCGTTCCTTTTTACAATATGATTCCCTAGAGCACTGATTTTTGTCATTGTGTAAACACTTAGAAAGCAATAAACATTATTTGTTTACTGACATTGAGTTCCATTCTTTGGTCCTGAAGGCTTCAAGTGTTTTCAGACAATATCAGTGTGAGAAGATACTTACAAAAATCAGAAAATCTAAGTTCACCCCTCAGGAGGCATAGTCTTTTATTTAAAAAAACAAGCACGTGAAATAAAGTGTAAATCCATTAGTACTAACAGGACAAAAAGCCAGTAAAAATATATAGGGCTTCCATTTTTGCAAGTCTATACAGACACAGTGTTCCGAGTTCTGAGCCTCTCACTCCTGAGGAAGAACAGTCAAAGAACATGAAAAACCTAAGTTACTATTTAATCTTTCTGATGCCAAATTCAATCAAGAACAATAAATGAGAAATGTATATGTCAGAAGACAAGCCATAACTCCAATATGTGCAATACATATGTGTGTATAAAAAATAATCACATTTTTAAGACTGAATTCTTGAAGAAATGAGGTTAGGACATAGGAAATGCAGTGAGGGCATACTCAGGAGTGTGTACCACAGGGATGGGGATGCTGAAATGGGATGGGAGGATAAGGGGACCACAGAGCCATTAAGAAACAGTGTTCTACCTGCTCTAGCCCTCATAGAACAACTTGGGTAGGGAAGACAAGAGGTAGAAGAAACTCACTTCAAGACTAGTGATTGAAAGAAAACAGGTTAACTACTGTTCCAGTAATTACTGTATGTTTTTATAACTAACATGTAACAACCCTGGCAGTGCAGGGTGAATGGTTGGGCTTGATGATCTTAAAGGTCTCTTCCAACCAGATGATTCTATGATTCTATGAATATAAAAAAGTAGGAGCAGGTAACAATGAGAGAGTTTTCAACAAAGGTAGAACAAGTACCAGAGTCCAATGTTGTACCTGTAAACACAGAACCACAGAATGGTTGGAAGTTCTGGGTTGGAAAGGACCTTCAAAGGTGATCCAGTCCAAGCCTCCTGCAGTGAGCAGGGACATCTGCCACTAGATTGGGTTGCTCAGAGTCCTGTCCAACCTGACCTGGAACGTTCCCAGGGATGGGGCATCTACCACCTCTCTGGGAAACCTGTGCCAGTGTTTCACTACACTCATTGTAAAAAATTTCTTCCCTATATCTAGTCTGAATCTACTCTCAGTTTAAAACCACCACTCCTTTTCCTGTTGCAACAGGCCTTGTTAAAAAGACTGTCCCCATCCTTAAAACACACTCAAGAAGCTTTCCCAAACACAGCACTTAATGCACTGTAGTTGTAGAGGCCAGAAGAAATAAAAAAATAAATAAAACCTACTAATGCGGCTGCCCTATACAAGGTATATCTAATTGCTGCACCAGCTCTGAATGAGAATTCACCTGAAGTTTTATTTACTCAATTTATTCCTAAAATTTTTCCTTAAATATTTGCTCATTTTATTCCTAAAATGTAAAACCTGAATCAACCACGAAGTGCATACCTGAAGAGCATAAAGGTATGGGAAAATAAAAAAAAAAGACCCCACAGAGCACTGCATGACACAGAGGTCAAACGAGGGCGATACAGAATAAGAGGTAATAAAATACACACATTAAAAAAATCTGTTGGTGAAACAAACCAGTTAAATCTGTGATTCAAGGCTGGCATAGGTTTGTTTGTGTATGCTGGAATAAAATTCCATATTGTTTTTGGATATTTTTCTCATTTTCCAGAAATGGCTCTGTTAGGGAATGCAAATGCTGAACACACAATCTCACAAAAAAATGTATTTGTTTGGTATGAAACACCAATTGTGGTCATGACGGTTTGATTAATATATGCTTAAACACTTTAAAAAATGAAATGATTTTGAACAAATCTGTTTGTAAGGTAGTAAAGATGTAACGGTCAGGAGAAAACAGTATCAAAATTGATAAAGAACGTCTAAAAAGGCAGTTGAATTCAGACTCCCCACTAAGAAGCAACCTTGAAACTAGGACAGTCGCTGAAATTTTATTTAATAGAGAATTTAGGTCTGCTATAAACAGTTACTATGAACTCTTACACTCTGTAAAAGCAAACAAAAAATGACAAAGGTCAGGAGAAAGAAGGCTCTGCAGCCTCGACATGGCGTATGTACATGTCAGAGCGAACAAAGGGTGCAAAAGGCAGTAGTCTACCATGAAGTTTATGCTCATTCCTCTTGCAGGGCAAGAACAAACTTACAGGAATAGTAGAAAACATTTTTTAAAATCTTTCACTAAACAAGAAGGAAAAATAGTGTCTGAATCTCTCAATTTTAAAACAGAATGGGCAAAGTCAGACACGATGAACTGGGCAGAATCGGGACAGAACTGAGCGTCTAAAGATACAACCCACTCCTGAAAAATCATGAACATGCCTGCTTCAGAAACTATGGTATTTTCATTTTTCCTGGAAATCAGGAACAGTGTAAGGAGCAGGCTGGGATACTTCAGTCAGATGCAGATTCAAAGAATACGGAATATGAAAAAAGCAGGGGTTTGAACTCACCTTCCAGGTGAATTCCACAGACACCAAGAGCGAGGTACACATACAGAGCTGCTCTCTGCTTTTCGTTTGTGTGAGGTGCCTCTAGCTCAGGTGTCAAACTTGAGAAGTTTGTTATTTCTTGAATACCATCTGTGCAGAGGAAGCTTGTGCATCCCAGGCAGCAAAAACGGAAAATTTCATTCATATTGTTGTACATGTTGATGAACTTAGGAAGGAAACAGGATTGTTCCTCTACATATGCTACAGACTGTTTCAATTTATGGTTCTTTCATGTCATAGCTAGCAGTAGGCAGGAGTATAAATTGACCTTTCTGGTGGTTCTAAACAGTATCAGGTCTCCATAAAGTTCTTCTATTAATTATTCAAAGACTGCTGGTTGGTTAATTTGAATGCTTCATACAGCTCCCAGAAAGGGGGATTATGGGCTTTTCAAATAGCATATTAGCCTGGTACACCAAAACTGACTTCTTGGAAGGTTTCTTCAGTCTGAGACTAGAACAGAGATGATTAAAACGCAACAGTACTGTCAGAAAGGAGGAAGCAGAGGAAAGGAGCTATGAACAATGGTCATCTCCTTTCATTCACTGAGGTTTTTGCTGAGTGCTGTGCCTAACATCTGCAACAGCTTTTCTACTCCCTTTTTTTTTTTAGTGAAGACAGCTGGAAAGAGAATTCCATCAAGTAACAGAGCTGAGGGGGCATTTCCCCCAAATTAGAAGTGGTACTAGAGCCCAACTAGGTAACAAACACAGAATTAATAAGCAGAACTATCAGTTATCCACTTAAAATGCCTTGGAACATTCTTCTCATGGAAGTTTTTTAGGTGGGAGATCTGGTTGACTCAACAGGCTTCAAAGAGGCAGAAAATCAAAGCTGAATCTCTGTGGACTGAGGTCACTTCTCAGTTCTGAACTTCCTGAAGATTTTATTCTGCCCAGGAAGATTGAACAGATGGATCCAATATCAAGAATAATAATATAATAATATTCTAAAGCTCTTCTAACAAATGCAGACTAGAATAGCTTGGGTGTGGCTTTACTTTGAGATGATTACTCGTAATGGCCCCAGCTACAATGAACGACATACGAACAACACTGAAATGCAGGTAAGTTGAAAGGACTGTGATCTTCAGGAAAAAAATCACGTATGACAGCTTAGAAGAAAGCACAATTAAGTATAGCAATTAAGAATTAATTATTAATTAGTATAGTAATTAAGTATTAATTAAGTATAGTAATTAAAACATACACTCATTAAACAATACTCAGCAAACATACTCTTCAATTTTGTCATTTACTGAAAAATACGTTAGCAGTCAAAGGCAGGCCTCCACAGGAATCACTGACATTCCCAGCTGACTGAACAACTGCCAAAACACCTGACACTGCACAGACTACATTTTTGCTGCCTGGGATGCACAAGCGTCCTCTGCCCAGAGGGTATTCAGGAAATAAACTGTTCAAGATCTTCATTCAAAGGCAGTTCAGAAGAGGTTTTCCTCAGATGCTGTCTATACAGACACCTGAGCCAGAGGCACCTCACACAAACGAAAAGCAGAGAGCAGCTCTGTATGTGTACTTCATTCTTGGTGTCTGTGGAATTCACCTGGAAGGTGAACTCAAACCCCTGCTTTTTCCGCTTGGGTAAGCAAGTAGCACAGATATTACTTTGGAATCACAGAATGCCATGGGTTGGAAGGAACGTTCAAAGGTCATCCAGTCCAAGCCTCCTGCAGCGAGCAGGGACATCTGCCACTAGATCAGGTTGCCCAGAGCTCCATCCAACCTGACCTGGAACGTTCCCAGGGATGGGGCATCTACCACCTCTCTGGGCAACCTGCGCCAGTGCTTCATCACACTCATTGTAAAAAATTGTCCAGGTCCCTCTGGATGGATCCTGTCCCTCTGCCACGACAACTGCACCACTCAGCTTGGTGTCACCTTCAAATTGCTGAAGGTGCACTTGATCCCACTGTCTATGACACTGATAAAGATATTAAACAGCACTGGTCCCAGTATGAAGCCCCGAGGGATACCACTTGTCACCGATCTCCATTCAGACATGAAGCCATTGACTACTGCTCTCTGGATGAGACCATCCAACCAATTAGTTATTCACAGAACAGTCCACTCATCAAACCCATATCTCTCCAATTTAGAGAGTAGGATGTTGTGGGGGA
>NW_010429658.1:8428-8964 GCF_000710305.1 Buceros rhinoceros silvestris | reverse complement strand
CGCCTGCCAGGCCTTCCCAGATATCATGTAGAGTGGCTTGGCAACTATATCAGCCAATTCCCTCAGGACTCTGGGATGCATCTCATGAAGCCCCACAGACTTACATATGTTCAGTTTCCCTGGGTGGTCATGAACCAAATCTTCACTTACAGTGGCACAGTTTCTCTGTCGGTGCCACCAGTCATGATATCTACCTCCAAAATGGGGTTTCTAGCACGGGGAAGCGAGCAAAGGAAGCTCCATCTTGGCAGGCCCTGACTGGATAAAGAACAGCACCTCCTTTTCCAGCAGCTGGTTGATGTGCAGAGCTACCTCCCCAGCTGCATCATACCGGAGGAGCACCTAACTCGAGGATGAAGTATCAGGTAGCCATCAGGTAGCCAGCTGTCTAGTTATCAGGCTGCCTCTACAGCAGCACGAGGGCTTCGCAGCTGAGGCACTGACTGAACTCACAGAGAGCACGTCCCAGCCAAAAGAGTGTGCAGTAATAGCCCTGCCAAGAAGATCGAGATACATTGCGAGTATTTCTCAGAATG
>NW_010429658.1:0-8283 GCF_000710305.1 Buceros rhinoceros silvestris | reverse complement strand
TGATTTTCGGACTAAGTTTTCATGTTAGACATCACTTTTAACTTCAGACCACAATCTATATATCAACATATTAATCATTATTTTCTTAGTTTACTGTTTTCACACTCAACTTACATAGTTCAGTTTATGTAACTCATTTCAACTCCCTTCAGAAGAGAAATCATCACAGCAAACCTATAATTAGATTTCCGCTGTACTGCTGATGAGTCTGAGAAGTATGAGAAAATGTATCCTGGCTTCATTGCTATGATCCACATGGTTGCAAAACACAAGAAAAGTAATAAATTAAACCATGATCCACTTAAGTTAATAATAACATTCGTCTTTTCATTCAGATGGATAAATACGTGTGTCCTCCAGGATTACTGCATACTAATATTAAGTAGCAAACAAGCAAAATCAAATCAAATAGATACTCAGCTAAATTTAAATGTTTTCTGATGTCAGAAGCACTAACAACATTGTGCCAAATTAATTTCAGGTAAAGTAGCCTCATTTAGAAATTTTCGGAGATATAGGAGCCTCCTCCAAATCAGAGACTGAGCACACAAGACCTGCAGCAGATGTGCCGGCAATGCAGAACGTAGCTGAGCAATGACCTCAAGCACAGTAGTACAAAAAGATCTTTATAGTTTTACGGAGTTTTTTAATTACCTTTTTGTATCACATCTTACTATTTTAACTGCATTAAAATCTATTCTTTTCAATAAGCTTCTTTTTTAAAGGCTTTTAGGCTTATCTTACTTTGATCAAAGTTCTCAAATAAATTCCAGTTCGATATTGCCAGTGCATCTGGGGAAGGCATATTAGAACTCAGCGCTAATCTTCAAAAAAACTGAGTGTTTTTTAGTCAGTGACTGAGTCTCATTCAATGTTTCAACTGACTTAACTCGGAGCTTTTCACAACTGTAGCAATGATAGACCTTTACTTAGTATAGACAAGCCTTTTTCCAGGACATCACATTCCCAGAAGGCTCCAGAGATCTCTCTTCCGATTTTTAGATTTCCCTTTTCACTTGTATTTTTTTAAAAAAGGCAACTGGACGGAGAAGTCCCTATAACTCAACTGTCAGAATTAATAGTAGGAATATTTTGTTTTAAATTTATTTTATTAGAAAATAAGTTTTATTTGTATTTAAACTCATTTTACTAGAAAAAAAATCAAACGAAGCCACCCTAAACTTTTAAACATGGGAAATCTGTATCAATCGTTTAAAAAATAATATGGGCCTATATTTTTGATTATCAAATCACTGAACTACTACTGACTTAGTCATGTCTACATGCAGACAAAAACCTCCCAATTATTCAGGGGCAGGATATAGCTTATTAGTGATGCTCAGCTGCTTTTACTAACAAAATATGAAGGACATAGAAGAGACACCCATGACGGAACTTGATCTTCAAGGTATGGCACATGACCTTAAAGTCCTTACAAGCATAAACTACAGGACCGTTTACCATTCACTCTCTGGAAATCCTGCTCCATGAGGTACACAGGATGGACGGCACATAATGCATGTTGAATTATTAATTGTAACCCTGAATTTGCCATGGATTTACTTTACTTCTTGTCTTCTTCTAGTCTTCTAATACTAGAGATCATACTACTTCACATATATATGAAATTATTTGCTATCCTTTATATAGCTGCTAGAGGATGTATTCTGTGATTTTTTTGTTGTTAATGGGAATTTATTGTTTATCTTTTATCAGAATGTAAATGCAGACGTAGTACTGAGGGAGGAAACTGTTACGAATCTCCACCTGTGAAGCCCTGTGTTTTGTCATTTGTACTGCTTTACAGTCATTTCCCCAGTTTAAAAGTTACAAGGGTTTTGCAGCAATTCCCAGGCTACATACTTCAGTGAGTGATGCTACGTGGAAGAAATGATGTTTTCTATTTTTATATTACATTTTTTAGGAACTTCATAATACTTCAGAGATGCAGCTTTCAGAGGTGAAATTAGCAAACACAGTTTTCTACCTTAACAGCATGGCTAGGAAGCAAAATAAAATCTTTTGACTTACCACAAAGTAAGATTATAGTACACACTTTCTCCAACAACTCACACATAAAAAACAGCCATAGATATCTTTCTGTAATAAATTATGGCTGATTTAACTACTGCCTACACTGGAGCAAGTAAGCAAGCAATATTAATGCTGTTGAAATAAAGTATGTGTATGATTAAAGTATGTGTTCGATTAAAAACGAGTCGATTTTTCAAGTATCCAAATGATAACCATGACAATCTGTGATCCATTTAGGCAAGCCATTCTGTTTTCAATAATTTTGTTTGATAAAATCAAGAAATTTAAGTAAAATTTGAAGACCGTGAGAAATCCATGTAAAACAAAAACCCTATCAGATATGAAGAAGTTTTTATGGCCAGAGGGAAAAACATACATTATCTTGTTTAAAAGGAGAATGCTTAGGATATCAGTGTAGCCTGACTTCTCTCTCAAAAAAAAATTTTTTTTAAATCTACCTTTCACCACATTGCAGTGTTGTTGAGGTGTATGACTCTTGTAAAACTACAAGCAGATTCATATTTACGAAGCTTTTTAAGCACTAGCTGTATGCCGCATGTAGCTGGTTACAAGGAGTTCCTTTACATTGCTAACCGTGCACAAACACATCAGTGCACACTGATGAATAAAAGGATCACTGTGTATAACTCAGAATTGGTTTATTTTCGTTATTAAAATTTTGGGGCTTTTGGTATGATATGCAACATAACTTTCAGATGCATTTTTTAAATCTTAGTATTTTAAATTGCATATCTTATGGACAGATGGTTCACTTTACATGCTTGAGTGAAATTATATAACCTTCCTAAGAATGTTTACCATTTTAAATCTGATTAAACACTATTCCAAACAAGGACTGGAAACAGTTTGATATTTGTACAAACACAATATTTTAAAAAGTATTATGCAAACCCATTTAGGCATTGTGAAAAAATACTGAACTATGAGACAGAGCACAATATTTATTTACATTCCATTATTTCAGTAAAATGATATGTCTCTGTTTTGCTAGTACTGGTTTAAATTCGTGTTTTGAATGAACAATGAAGAAAACTTACAGATTTATACCATTAGAAATAAAACTAACATCAATTAGTGTCCTAAATAGCCATATTTTTAATTAACTTTACTGACAGTGCTTGATGAAACCAACCCAGCAGCACTGCTATACTGCAGCAGTTCAAACATTTTGACCTCCTTAGCTTATTTTTTGGCAATTCAATATTTTTAAAAAGTCACCTTATGTATTGAACTCCTTATTTTGCATTTTCAGTTCCACAGTGGGGCTATGTTTCAGACAGCTGTTTGATTGATCTTTCAATCTGGTGCAGCTTTCAACCTAAGACATCACAATTGCTTTGCAGGTATATCTCAGAGTGGAAAACTGAATGCGTCATTTTGGTTTAAGCTTTTGTTGCTTTCCTTCGACTCTTTTACTTTTCATTTATTTACTATCTCATTTATCTATATAAAGCAATGCTTGAAATTATTTAAAATATTTACAGAAACATAAATGTTTACAATATATATACTGAACTTGTGTTTCTTTGTTGCTTTGCTAGCAAGAGGCAAATGAGTGGCTGGGAGTAAAAACCATAAACGTGGAAGAGTCTGGGAGGGTAAAGGTACAGAAAAAGCAGCAGGTGCCCAGGAAGACTGTGGCATATGATAAAGGTATGGTACAGCTCCCGAGGTGAAGAAGCAGGGTGAACTCACAACACCATGCAGAAGACAACAGAGATATAAAAAAGTACATTGTTGCAGTTCTCAAGGTTCTAAAACACACATAGGTACCATTTTCCTAATCTCTTCCCAGCTACCAGGGCTCCGCTAACTGCAGAATCTCCTTAAGAACTTTCTCCCACAGGTTTTACACATCCATGAAAATTCAACTCTATCAGAGCAGAAAAATATATTATTACTATTATATGTACAGTCCTTCAGAATCCAAAAGTCAATAGGTTTGCAAAGCTAGATGTTACTATATTTCACTCTCCCCCTCCTATGCTAGGCATAGTCAGCCTAGCATAGTCAAAATCAGCTTGTAATTACATTTAGCAACAGGAAAAAATACTGTCTTTAGCCTGATCCACTCCCTTGCTCTGACAAGTCTCTGTGATCAATCTGATATTATTGGAAGTAAATGAAATATCAGATGTGTCTCACTGAGGAGCACATGTTGTGTCGAAGTCTCCACCACCATATAACTACAATTTTAATCAAACTTTAAAGACTATGGGCTTTATTTATAGTTGGTGATACTGAATGTGTGTAGCCCAAAATCTTAATAATAAATAAAAAAGGAATAGCAAAATATCTTCTGATTATCTGTGCACAGGTGGCACAGGCTACCATACAGATTTAAATTATTCTGAAAATAAAAAAAGGCTCAAAAGCTAAAACAATTAAGAATATTTGCAGTAGCTACAGGTGGGTTTGCTTCTTTGGCTCCTGTAAATCTGAATTAATTACTGAATCAAAGTTAAATGTTACAAACTTGGCACATGTGACAGACCCACAGTTTCTTCTCAAGTACATCTAGCATAGCAATATTTTTGTCCTTAGTTTTATAGGGATACTATCGAACCTTAAAACACAGAGGAAGATTTTTCTCTACCTGAAAAAGACTTAGAGAGACGTTAATTTCTGCATTGCAACACTTCCAAGCTTGGAGCTATACACCTTCTAAAAACACAGGAAAAGTCCATCATTTAAAAAAAGACTCTCCTTACTGTCTTATACCAATAAACCCAGAATTGGAACAAACTTAGAATATCCTAGCAAACTGAGTTCATAAAAATCTTATTTAGTGAACTGCTGTTGAAAAATTGAACCAAATGCATTCAGAGTATCTGAAACACAGTGTTCTTCAAAACATTTATAAAGAAGTAACAGAACTACTGATACTAACAGGTAAGGAAACAACCAGCCCATGGGAACAAGCTGTATAACACAAACAGAATTTCAGGTCAAGTAGCTAGAAATGTCATTCCCTTTCTCTAAGACAATTTGAAACCTCAGGCTGTTGCAAGAAGAAATTGAAAGAATAAACAAGAGGATCCATCCATTCCAGTGCCAAATTTTCCTACAGTACATTAAGTAAAAAAAAAAAAAAAGGCGCTACTTCCCACATTTTCAGTTTCTCCTTTAAATGTCTTCTGAAATGTTACAAAGGGTTTTTTTTGATAAGTTTTCTTTTCAGTCCAGAGACAAGAGGTCAAAACACAGAAACTTTATGATAGTTTTATTACAAACTGCCATCCTAGAAAATCAGGAAGACCACTGGATCAGTGAAAGTTTAGAAACGTATCTGGGGTCTAAAAGTGTAGCAGTTCAACTTTTTACTTCTAGTAATTTAACTTCTCCTTGAATTTTACATATTCATTAAATCTGATCTGAACTTCAGGGCTAAGGAACAACAACAACAACAAAAAAGCTGCCTTTCAATCATAAAATTGTAAAAGAACATTTCAGATAAATTAAGGTCCAATTTCAGCCACATTTAGATGTCTAAGACAGTGCATGCACTGCTTAGAAGAGCTGTAGATGCAGGTGAACACAGTATAATTATCTCTCCTTTTTTCTAAACCCAAAAAAATTCCTTGTTTGGTTTTCAGCGCTTGATGGCGCACTATTATATTACTCCAACAAAGTGATTGATTGGATCTCTCCTTTCCATGGGAATTAGCACCTTGCTAACCGCAGAATGAGCAGAACGCATTTCTTCTTGAGGAGACAAACCCAACTGTTTATTTTTATGAATTCTGAAATACGTGTATTTCTAATTTGTTAGGAACATGGTATAATTTCTCTCAATTCTGTTCTCCTCCTCATTAAATACCTGATAATTATTACATAGTAACCTATATTCTTTCTGCAGTGTAGTATATAATCATAGTGATCTGGTAGTTAATACCTTTTGTCTGCATCTCTCATCCTTCTCTCTAATCATTAAAAATGGTCATCCACCGTTTTTAATTTTTCTCCTTTTCAAGTCTACTGCATCTACTCTACATGTTGAAAAGTTCTCTAATTCTTTGGTTTTCAATTTAACTTTAGTTTTGTGAACTATTTTTTAAACAGTAGTGACCAGGCTTTCTATAGCAGCATTACAGAAGTCAATTTAAACTTCAGTGGTAATTTCCACCATGACAATTTACATTATAAATGTAAATATTTCAAATATTTAGTGACTGGGCTATATGTCGTATAATCTTCTGTCTGAAAAATCCATCAGAGACAGTAAATCCTACAGACAAACTGCAGCATTAGCAGATTATAAGATTCTTATTTTCCTGTGAACATTTTGTTTCCCCGTGAATTTCTGAACAGACTTGAGAACTGAAATGACCAAAACTTTAAAAATACAAATGAAATACAATACAAGAATGTATTCCATCCCAGTTTGTGGGATTCATGATTGACTTTTCTCACAACATATTTCTGAAACAAGCCATTGGGTGTTTCACCGCCTTGTCATGGCAGCCACCTTGATTAACACGGTAGGTAATAAACTGATACTTGGAAGCCCGTAAGAAGAAAAGACACAGGGAAATACGAAAGGCTTGAATCCCCTCTAGTGACTCTATGTCAGGCCTAAGCCATAACCGTGCTACCTTAAACAAAGGCAGTTTCTGTTTCCCAGCCTCAGCAGCACAGGATTTGCCAGTTGCATGTTTGTGCTACTACTCGTGGAGTGCTTGACAGTAGCTGTAATCCATGTTATCCATCTTTCATGGCTCTACAGTACTTACACTACTGCAACTTTTCCCAGTCATTCTTGGAAGTGAAAAGAAAAAAAGGTGTACATGAAGATCTAGAGTGCTACAATTTCCATCTTTTGTGAATATTAAAGGTAATCTATTTATCAAAATTTTAAAAATATTTTCATATATCAGAAACAAAAGCCACTCAGTTATTAGTTTCATCCAGTGACTGTGACAAATAAAGGTATCTGCAGTGGAATTCCTTGCTGAATTTAAGGTCAAAGCACTCACTAAAGCCACACAAAACAGGGCAAAGTGAACAGTTATTATCACAGTTCCCAGAGCTAAACAAATTGTGCCTTGTCCTGGTTTAAACTCGTTCTGTTCAGTAATTCCACTTTTCAGCTCAGTCTCTCCTAAGTAACTGCACTGTCTGACGTTAACAGCTTGTTTTTGCAGACAGTGTCTGCTGCTAAAGGTGATAACGCTGGATGTTCACTGTTACTACCAGAGACTGGTGCACAGAAGGGATCTTGCTTATGCTTGCTGCTGCTAAATCCTGTGTGCCACAGTGGGGGTGCAGTGAGTGAGAGGCTGCACCTGCGGGGAGGAGCAGACAGGACAGGTGACCCCACACTGACCAACAAGGTGTTCCATCCCATAGACATCATACTCAGTGTAAAGCTGAAGGATCTCAAGGATACCACCTATCACTGATTATTTTTTGCACTGTCACTAGATACTGGTTAATGTCTGGTTGGCCATAAGCCTATTCAACCTTCGCCAAGGAACGGGCTCACACATCCCACTTCCACACAAAGTCTGTCTGGCCTGAGGCACAGGCACAGCTTTTCTCCTTGCAGGTTAAGTTATTTGTGATGCAGATTTCTCACTATATGCTTCTTAACTTGGTTTCTGAATTTTGTTTAATCCTTTTTACACTTTTTATCTCCTCAGGCTCACAACGCTGTGATCTCAGAACAAGAATATCTGATGAAAATGTATTTCCATTGTCTTACTAAGAGACACAACAATTTTCAGGAACCTTGCAAGACTCTCAAGATGTTAAAACAAGCTACAGATATAATGAAACACTGAAGATGGCAAAAGCTCCAGCTACTGTCATCCTGCCTTGCTGCAGAAAACAAAGTTCAGGAATTGTTCCTGCTGCAATAGCAGCATTAACGTGGTCACTGAATCACTTCCAGTACTTTTAAGTCTAAGCACCTTACCCAGGTAATACAGCAAAAGAAAATGCATGCTACAGGCTTCATTCAGTGTTAGATGGTATGCCCGCTACTATGGTTTTCCAAAAATGAGAACTCATCAGGAAAAAAAACAGCAGTTATTTATTGCACAGCTGTATTAACTGTCTTCAAAAGGGAGTTTGCAACTTCAGTCATGAATGGGGCTTTTGGGGATATACTGAAATTTAAACAGGAAATAATACTAGTAAATTTTACCTCAATAATACCAGATTTTTTCCTCTACTTTTCACTTAAACTCATTTTTTAAAAGATATTTTAATAATTTGAAAATATTT
>NW_010429657.1:5110-8841 GCF_000710305.1 Buceros rhinoceros silvestris | reverse complement strand
AAAGACACACACACACACACAAACCCAAATATCAACCCCTTGCGAAACCACCTCATCTTGCTTGCCTTCAGATTTTGGGGTTGGTTTTTTTTGCCTGCTCGGGATAGCACTAAATTCACAAGTGGTGTGTCCGATCCGCTGCCACCGGCCCAGGCAGGTCCCCACCGCCTCAGTGGGAGCTGTGCCTGCGCAGGGATGCGAGAGAGGGCCCTGGAGCTACGCAGGGAAGATGCATGGACGCCTACGCATGTATGTATGCGAGTATACATACAGACATATATCCCATATGGAAAATAGAGAGATGACCTGTGGTCATGCTTTCACAGTCTAAGGTAAAAAAAAAAAAAAAAATCCACTTGAGATTATATATACATTAAAAACCGACTCCTCAGTGCTAGAAGCTAAAGCCACTCCATTTGAAGACCTCTCAATGACAACGATAGATGGCAACTACGGAGTATTTTAAAAAATCACACGTACTTAAAGAAAACTCATTGCGAACAACTGACCTATATTTACAATACTGCTATTACCTTGCTTGAATGATCTTGTGCGCCTATGTCAGACATTTACAAAAGATTTTTCGCCCCGTTCTGATCATAAAATAGATACTGATCTCCAGATTTCTAAGACTTTTTCACAACAATACCTTTCCTACGCAGGCACTTAAGTGTGACAAAAATAAGGGCCTTTTTCTTTTTTTTCTCCATTTTTTTTTCCCCCCTCAGAAAATCCATTTTTAATTAACAGGAGGATTAGATGAATGGGGGTTGATGGTTTACCATTTCAGCATAGGACTTCCTACAACCAGAGATAAACCACGAACTTAAGTCCTCCACCCCCATCCCGGAATTAAACAGGTAAATACGCTACAATACATCTGCTACAAACTTACTGTGACAAGTAAACAAATCAATCGCCTATGGACTTAGATGACTGCAAACTATAGAGAAGTAACGTGGTTTCTGAAAGACATTTATGACAGCCAAACAAGTTTCAGATATCAAATAATATTTTAATTTCTGAATACTTTCAATTTTCCTTGGAATATAACACACAAAGACTCGACCAAACAGTTCAGTTATTATAACTTTTACAGTATACAGAAATGTTGCACTTAAAAAAAAAAACCTTCAGTTTTTTTAAACACAAAACTGTAAACTCTAAGATACTGAATCAATCACGTTATCTATAAGTGCCAACAGTGTTATTTTGTCATGCTGATTTCAATGGTATTTTTTAAAAAGGGAAAATATCAACAATTATTATAATACAAAGGGCTTGCAAATATACAAACAGATAGAGGAGTTTAATAACAATTCATGATGAACTATGTGGAACCCAATTCAAATTACAAAAGTTCACTTTGCGTGTTTGTTTGTTTTTTAAATCAAAAACCGCAGTGTGTCTTGGACACAAATTCCTTCTACCTAGAATAAATCCCCACAGTTCATTTTCTGTCCGAAATATCAAAAACCCTAGAGTTGGGGGGAGTTATATGACACGTGTGGTTCATTCGGGTCTATATAATTATAGCTCTCTCAGCTTCAAGCTAGATTTTGGGTCACCACCTTAAGTGCGCTTCCATCATTGTGTTGTTGAGGGTTTGTGGTTTTTTTTTTTTTCTCTTTTCCTTTCTTCCTATGATACTTTCGTGGACTCAGTTTTAATTCTTTCAGAACATATATTTTAAGGATACACAGGTTTTTTTTTTTTAAAGAAGCCAAGGTTATATCAAAAATTATTATAGAACCACAGAATAAACTGGTTTGAAACCAGAAAAATACAAAAAAGAACAGCTATAGGTACATAGACACATAGGACAATTAATAATTTGGAAAAAAAAGACTTACTTTCTTCCGTTCTGCTAATTTTCTCCAAATTTCCTTTAAATGCACTTTAAGCGAGATTTTTTAAAAAGTTTACCCCAGAAAAAGAAAAAAAAAAAAGAAAAAAGAAAAAAAGAAAAAGCCCACCATCATTTCTTTTCTTCTTTCTCTTTCTTTCTTTCTTTTTTCTTTCTCTCTTTTTTATTTTTTACAAAAAAAAAGATAAGTAGCAAGTTTTTATTCTGAACGACACGGGAGTTTTTAATGCATTCTGTAAAAGTTCATTTGACAGTCTCTTTTTTTAATTCACAGTCCATTAATTTTTTCCTGTCTTCTCTTAGCAAACTTGTAACATCCTTTTACACCCTTTCTTAGCAGAAGGAAATTTAAGAAACAACCAGAACCCAAATGTCATTTGCTTTCCTTTCACTCTCTCTCATCTCCCTTCTCAATTTTTAATTTTTGATTTTTTTTTCTCTCTCTCTCGAATATTTTATTGAATGGACATATAAGGCCAGTTAAAACTGCTGCCAGACAGTAACATATCCCTGATTAGGGTTTCTATGGGGGTTTTACCTACCAAACGGACGAAAAACAATTGCTCTATGACAGAAGAGGAGACAGTGCGAAGGGAGGGGAGACGTAGTAATAGCTTCCCGAATCGTGTTGGCTGGTTGGGATACTGGCTCCTAACATACTCTTCCAAAGCACACTGTGACTTCTCCTGTAAACTTTCAACATGGGCTACATCAGAGAGACCACAGGCATCTAGAAGAAAGTGTATTAAAAAAAAAAAAAAAAAAAAAAAAAAAAAAAAAAAAAAAAAAAAAAAAAAAAAAAGAAAGAAAAGAAAAAAAGAAAACAATCATCAGATTAAAAAGTTGTTTGTTTTTTTCTTTTAATTTTTAATTTGATCTTTTTTATTGCTAGAATTAAGTGTGGATTGTGCGCCATCACCTCGCCCCCCAGAGTTTAAGTAGGTTTTACCAAAAGGGACAATCTCCCTCTTTCTGTGGATATGTGTGTGTGTTTGTATTTCTATCTCTTCTGGAGGGTCTCCTTTAGGACTGAGAATCTCCAAGATTCGAGATTTCTACTGGCACGCCAGACCTGCAGGGTTGACAAGGAGGTGCTGGCCAAGCGCAATTCTGTATATCTATATTTTTAGGGGGAAAGGCTGGGGGGGCGGGGAAGGCTTGAGTTGAAAGGGGGGGAAGGGGAGCCACTATTTCTCCCCCCTTTGGAAAATAATTGGGGAGAGCCTAACCATGTGATGAGAAGGAATACTAATAATAGTGAGAGAAATCATAATAATAATCAAAAACTGGCCCAGCCAAAGATAATGGCGCCCCGGATCCAGCAACAGATTCTCCCCCAAAGAAGACAACGCGTTTTTCTTCAGTCTTTGAAACTGATTTAAGTGGCCCTTTAAAACTGATCTTGTCAGTTTAGCCTATTCAGGGGCAGCCATGCAAACTGTGATCTCTCTGTTCATTTGAGCTGTTTCTTTTCCCCCCTCTTTTCTTTTCTCTTTCTTTCTTCCCCCCCCTCCACTCCCCCCTCTTTTTTTTTCCCTCTTCTTCTTCTTTCTAAACCTAAAGGCCCTTACAAGAAGAAAACTCCCTGATAGGGTCTGGACATTTTTTTTTCTTTTTTTTCCTGATACGCTAAAATACAATAAGTTCCCTTTAAATCAGAGACGTCTGTGCTGAAAGAGCACAGGTTGTGACCTGACCTCCCTGTGGCTTTCCTAGGCACAGGGCTAACACATGCATATTCTGCGAGTCATTAGAACCCAGATTTTTTTTTTCTCTTAAAAGAGGCTGCAGCAAACATTATATGCATCTATGTGTGTCTGCTTTACATCAGGGAGCGTTATTGGGGTGCTGCAGAAGCTGCCTG
>NW_010429657.1:4569-5012 GCF_000710305.1 Buceros rhinoceros silvestris | reverse complement strand
CTGCCTGCTTCCCCCTTTTTTTTTTTTTTTTTTTTTTTGCATGAGGCTATCTTCCCCAGAATCAGATAACAGAAACGTTTATCTAGTTGGGAGGCAATTTACACGCCAGGCCTCACATTTTGAAAATAGTAATAAATTAAACAGTTACGACAGGATCGGACGATTGTTTTCTCAGAAAGCTAAAAAAAAAAAAAGTGATTTGGGAGAAAAGGCAGGATTGGAAATAAAACTCCTCGGGGTGGGTGTGTGAGCTGGCCAGGGGCTGGGGAGGGATGTGAGCGTGTGTGGGATCCTCGCTGAGCGAGGGAGACGAAAATGCATCCTAGAAAACGGTAGAAAAATAAAATAGGCACCCCACGTACAGCCCGTCCCACTCGGGATCCCTGTCTCCCTGTGGCTAGATGCGCCCTGCTCATTGATCACCTTAGCACGAGTAATTTGGA
>NW_010429657.1:0-4443 GCF_000710305.1 Buceros rhinoceros silvestris | reverse complement strand
GGAGAAGTTTTTTATGTGTAAAGCAATAATATATAAAAGGAAGTTTAGGTCACGACCCAGAACCTGGACAAAGTCCAGAAAATGACTTCGTTCCCCAGACCCCCTTTAACACAACAAGGAACGGATTGTGAGCCCTTCTTTTCCCACATAAACTACATTTTTTTCCTGTTTCCTGATATCAGGCTTTAAAAAACTCCGATGAGTAATTATTTTACAGGTCCTGCTTCCATTCATATGTTTATTGCGTGGCCACTTTCCCAAGCTTTCGAATCAGTTCCAGAAGAGATATATGTATTTTTAAACTTAATGCCCAAACTTCTAGGGCTCCAGTACATTGGGCTGCCGATGCAGCCTTAAAGTTAGCAATCTGAGATAACATACTGCACAAATTAGCGAGCAGATTTTTTTTTCCCCTCAAAAGAAAAAAAAAATTTAGCCTCCAGAGTTAATATCAGGATTATTACTCACCCAGGTTAAACTCTAGTGCAAGCTAATTAGATTTCACAACGCACTCAATTATTGCTTTATAACTCATGCACTATTTCTAGGCAGCAAAAGTTGACACATATTTCCCCCCGCACCCCCCTCCCTCCCCTCTTTGATTATCTAAGAAACACCTCGAGGTCTTTTCCTCGGGAGAGGCTCGGTTCTGCCACCCCGGAATTACGCTGCGGAGCGGCAGCTTCAGGCTCCTCTTACTTTTTTCAGACTATCCCTGTCTACTTATGGTAATGATCTTTTCGCACCCGCTACTCGCTTTGGACTCTGCAGTTCCTGCTGGGTACAAATGCAAACTTTTCCCCTTAGCTTAAATGACACAGAACTGCTCGCTGCCACGTTCTGTTTAAATCAGAGACAGCTCTTTGGAAAGTTGATTTATTTTATTTTATGGGATGGCAGGGAACATATTTTAAACTCAGCTTTGCGCATTTAACTTTTTTTTTTTTTAATTCAATTTTTAATCCTGCAGGGCTTTTTTCCCTTCCTGGCTGCCCATAAAATGATCTTCTTTTTAAAGTGGTTTCACTGATAGGACGACTTGTATTTAACAACATCAAACAGATTTTGCTGCTGTTCGGATGCGTGTCATTAAATGCAACAACCCAGAGCTATGTTAAATAAAATATTATTTTCAATGGGAAAAGCGCAGTCTCGCGTGGCGAATGGGTGTCTCTTCCCAAGTCCCCTCTTCCCCCATCCCCAGCATTATTCAGCTGGGGTTGGGGTGTGTTTGGGTTGTCTTATTTTTTTGTGTGTGTGTCTATTTTCTTTCTTTTTCTTTTTTTTTTTTTTCTTAATTTTGCACTCCCTGGAAGATGGGATGCTCAGATCCGAGGCCCTGAAGGGTAGACCACAGCGCACCGGTCCCTACAAGGGAAGAGACCGCGCTGGTTCTCGAGGGGCAGGGAGCAGTGATGGGGTGCAGGCAATAACACTTTGCAAGAGCAAACATTTCTCGGGGGGGGCCCGGGGAAGGAAAAAGGATAAGCAAAGAAACGCTGCCTACCTGAGGTGAAGAGGACTATGGCCTTTAAACAGCTATATTCTGCAGAGTCGACATGCAATGCTTTCAGTTTTTCTACTTGCTCTTGGAAGATTCGTATGTGGTCCATAAAGGCGACCACTCGGTCAGCAGACATTGGCGAAGCGTGGAGGCCAGCAGCTGCCAGGAGCGGAGCTACGTGGAGGGGCATGGAGCACTGGGCAGCGTTGAGGACAAATAACTCGCTCCAGGTCAGCCTCAGGAGGGCCACCTGGTCTGTGATCTGGAGGTCTGGGAAGAAGGGGATATTCCTGGCCCACTCCACCGCGCTGAAGAGCATCCTAGCTGCCAGTTCACAAATGTTCTCGATGCCCATGATGTTGTTGGGTTGCATGCACTGACTGCCAAAGCGGGAGGTGGGGTAGGGCTCTGCTCTCAGAAGAAGGGAGATATATCCGGATAGGTAGGAATGGCAGTTGAGAGGGTCCCCGTTTGTCAAGGCGAACTGACCATGAGTTGGCTGTGTGGGTGGCATTCTGCCCCTCTGGACCGCTGCAGTAAATAAAGAAGAAACTACAGCTATTAATATCTGAATTGCGACCATCAGTTCAAATACAGGCTGCTTTGTGTGCTTGGGCGTGCATGTGTGACCCTGTACCCCGCCACCTTAAGGGGCAACATGCATTTTCCCAGCCAGAGTTCAGCCCGCACCCCGTTAGAAGGCTCTGCAGTTCCTGGGTCAAGTAAAAAGCAACAATAAAAGCTGAGCAATGCTGTCCGCTCGGCCAGGACTGCCTGAAGGAGCCTGAGATCCTCACTTCCCCAAACACACCACAATTCAGTTCTTTCCCCCCACCATCCCTCCACCGCCACCCCTCCTTCAAGAGATGCAGGATACGTCTTTGTGCGCCCGGGTATTTTTCTTCATTACACCTAAAACAGCTTATTGATTTGAGGCTGGGGGAGCGGGATGGGGAGGGAGGCAAGGGAGAGGGAAGAAACACTTCAGTTCAAAATCCCCGGCGCTGGTCCCACACGCGTTTCTCGCCCACTGAATATGTTGTTGCTGCTGTTATTATATACACACTCACACACACTCTTCATAAAAAATATCAAAGGAGGTGAGATCACCCCACAACATCCCCAGCGGGTCCCCCGGCGAGGCTGGGGACATTCTCCAAAGGCACCTTCCTCAGCTGCCCATGGAAAGTGGGCCTTTCATTTGGTTAATAAATTTACACGGTGACAGCGAAAGAAAAAGGAGCGAGAAAAAGGGCTCAGAGGCAGAGAGACGGCGAGAAGGGAGAACGCCTAAAAATGTGCTTGATTTATATTTGTTATCGCCCGTATTACAAGGTTAGTTACTCTTGCAGAAACACAAAGAGAGGAGCCCGGCAAGTCCCAAGCCCCCTAACCCTTAACCTACATAGCAGTGTCCAGACACAGAGCACGCACTGGAAAACTGCAGGCTCACATTTCTCGTCTAATTTTATATCACAAAGACTCGACTTGCAGCGACCCGAGCACCCCACGCTTACTTCTGGGCTGCTCCTTTCACACACACCCCCCACCCCATCCCTTCTACCCCCTCCTGCCTCTCCCGGAGGAACAAGAAAATAAGAGGAAGAAGAGAAAAGTGAGATAATAACAATCAGGAAAGGCAGGCACACGGCACTACACATATATATATATACACACACACGCACGCAGATGTATGTGTGTATATATATTTTTAAAGGAGGAAAAATCCGGCTGGGAATCCACAGTGAAGAGCTGTAGAGCCTCGGTAGGGTGAGTCCCATTGTAACAGTAATTTGAACCGCTTGTGTAAAATTGCAATCTAAGGCAGGGTGCTGGAGGATATATATACGTGTGCGTGTGCATCTCGTGAGGCTGCGGGTGTGTGTACACACACACACATGCACCGAGAGACACACACACAGCCACACACCCCGGAGCTGCTCGGGGGACGGGGGGGCAGCGCTTAACAGGCAAGAGGAAACACGAAGGAAAAGTAACCACACGTCAGAATAATCATCTCGCTCCTAAGCAGCGTGAAACTAAAAATCCACTTTCAATAAACCTCCATCAGCAAAATCAAAACAAACACAAATCAATTACGACGCAGGAGAAAGCATGCAAGAGCCCCTGCCTCCCCTGCCCACCCTCTCCAACACTTCTTTCATTACAAGAAAGTTTCTGTCTGTTTATTTGGGGGGTAGGGGGGAGGGCGGGAGGAAAGGTTCTGGTTGGGTTTGGGGTCTGGGGAGCGAGGTTAAAAATAATAATAACAATTAAAAAAAAAGCCAAAAACCCCAAACCAAGACACCAACCCCCAAACCAAAACCAAACTCAAAACGCAGCGAGTGAAAAAAATTGCAAAACAAATGAAATCCCAATACCTTCCCGTCTCATGCCAACTTTGAGGCATTTTTTGAGGCGGCAGTACTGACACTGATTGCGGTGGTGCTGGTCAATGGGACAGTTCCTGTTGGCACGACAAGTGTAGCTGAGATTCCTCCTTACACTCCGCTTGAAGAAACTCTTGCAACCCTCGCAGGTAAACTGGCCATAATGTTTGCCACTAGACTTGTCCCCACAAACCACACATTCAATGTGCTGCTGCTGCTGCTGTTTGTCTCCTTGGTTCTGCTGGCTTGGCGGGTTGGTCTGGGCTGGCGTACTGGGAGGGCCCCCGGGCCCCGGGGTCTGTGGGGTGTGCGGGGCCCCGGCCGGAGGTCCCTGCACCGGCGGGGCTTGCGAAGGCTGAGTTCCCTGAGCTCCGGGCACATCGTCCTGGGGGTCTCGCCACGCACCGACTACCATTGCCATATCTATTGGACACCGTTGCCAAACTTCCTGTTCCCCCTTTATTTTCAAAGTTTGTTTGCTTTGCTTTTCAGATCAGCTTTGCAGCAGTCTTTTTTTTTCCCCCTCCCCTCTCTCTCTCTTTCCCCCTC
>NW_010429656.1:30712-45532 GCF_000710305.1 Buceros rhinoceros silvestris | reverse complement strand
GGTTCCTCCATGTTGAACCCAGGACACCCTAGTATTTTTTATTTTTAACCAGACAGTTTTAACTATTCCTGTCTTACAAACATGTGCGCATCTGAATACATGGCTGTTGTTAAGCAGTTAATACAGATCTAAACATATCAATGACTCCTTTTAGAATACATCAGTGTAAGTTAATTGAAATATAGGCTTGTCCTTTTGATCTGCACTTTCCTACTCAGAGGTTCCATCATTTGCTACACGTTCCAAAGATGAAAACTACTTCCAGTTATACAATATTGTTACTAATCCATCAAATATGGGTTTATTCAAGATGTTCCCCAAGATATAGAAGATACTAAAGGGCTTGCAGGTGAAGTTCACCTGCAAGTTTACAAGTTATTGAAGTTCCAGTCTTTGGTGTTCAAGGTATCTATCTCTCTGTCCCTGCATTTACCTGAGAAATCAAAAATAAAAAGAATTTCTATGATCAAATCTAAGCTGAAATCTTTAGAATCCTTAGAATTAATTTATTTATTGTTATTTATTCTGGATTACTTACCTTTCATATTAATTATCTTTGATGTAAGGGCACACAATACAAGGACAAATCTTTGTCTCAGAAAGATTACTAGAAATATCCAAAACCATATTAATTTTGGATTAAACTGATTTAACAGAAGTTACAGGAGTAGATATTCAGCCTTTTAGCTGTATTTAGGTACCTCAGAAGATAAACCATAGATGATCAAGGAGTTCTGGCTACAAAACTCGCTTATGTTTTTAAAATATTTGTATTACATTTGCAGCTCGTGTTTAATGCAATTAGGAAACATTAAGAAATAAGTGTTTAGCCAATTGCAAACATATTAATAAACAGATATTCCTGACAAGCAGTGTTTCTACATGTGTTATTTATTTAAACATAGTATTTTCAGCTTCAGAAGTTTCAAGGTTAAGCTCTATTTATAGAAGAAATAACTGATACATAGTGAGGGAAGAATGTTACTTAGGATGTTTCAATTCTCAGAGCAAGATACATGTGATTAGGAAATGGTGTGGTGGATATCCTCAGAGTGTACATTCATTCATTGCAGTGGATTTAAATACAGGATTAAAATACAGTTTTGAGTGCTCTAGTGCAACTGGAGTGATGATTATGAAGGTGGAGAATATGATGTAGTAAGACCTGCTGAGAGATCTGGATTAATTCAATCAAGATCAATCAGTCTCACTGACATCTTTAACAGTCAAATAGGTGGTTATAGAAAAGACAGAGCTAACCTCCATGGGTGCACAGTGAAAGGATAATACACAGTAGACACAGTTAAGTCAATATAAATAAAAATAAAACACAATGTGGCTGATCAAATACTGGAACAGTTTGCCCAGTGTTATGGTGAAATCTCTTGGAGGTTTTCGTAAACAGACTATGGTGAAGACCCTGGTAAGCAAAGAGGTCCTGTTTCAAGCAAGGGGTTGGATCAGGTGTCTTCCTAGGGTCCCTTTCAAAAGGAATTATTCCTCAAATTTATAATAGCCAACTTGCTCTTAATCGAATGTTCACATCAGTTTTAAGTTTTCAACCCTGCAACTTTTCTCTGGAGTTGTTTCTATTGTGCAGAGCACATACAATAATGTACTGATATTTATTGCTATTCTGCTTTATTTCTTTATTATTTGAGCAATAAACCAGTACACCATTGCTTTGCCCATTGTAATTGCCCACAACTCAGCAGATTTTATTTTTTTTAGCTTCAGGAAAGAAATGAGATGAAACAATATTGATTAGTTAGAAAGTAAAAGTAGCACAATTACTTCCATAAAGAACTGTTTTGAAGGAAGATTTTAGCACCTGAATAAGAATATCTTATGTCTCTGGGATCAGCACTAAATTCTGCTAACTATATTGGTTTCATAAAACTGTAATATGGATCATAATATGTATATGATCTTCCTCCCACAAAATCAGAATCCAAGTGTGTTTAACAACTTACCAAGAATTTTGACTAAATTCAAAGTTCTAATAATTTTTTTATAATTAAATAGAGTAGTAAGTTTGTAAATACATGTAAAGGCATTGTAACTGTCTTCAGTGTCCTATGCTGTTAAAAAAAGAACATGAATATCTCAGTTATTTAAAGAAATATTTATAGATTATATATGTATATATTTGTACACGCTTAAGCAGATCAGGACTATATGTACAGAAAAGTTCAATTTTCTAGACTTTTTCTAAACATTCTTTCTTGCTTCCTCAGCACTGATTACCACTTATTCTCTTTGAAATACTGTCCTCTACTCCAACCTTTATTCTATTTACTTCAAAGTGTGCGACAGGATCATATGAAAGAAGCAAGTTAAAAAAAATCAGATTATATTTTTGTTATAATGCTAATACTGCCATTGTCCCTTGATCTGTTGTCACTGAACACTGTTATATATCACAGTTCAAATAAACAGTACAGAATTATAATTTTATTGTATTTTGTTCATTCCTCAAGTTAACAGTGAAATATAGTAATGCCATTTCCAGCTTGTGTTGATAAATTACATAATTACTTACATTGGCATGATGTCAGTGACAGAGTTTTTCTATGCCTTCATACATCTAATTTTAATTTTCTTGGGATATATTTTTACAGCATTTACTTTCATTTTAGAAAGATGAGACAGTTTCAGTTCAGTGCTGCAGACCTCATAGGAGCCACGAAAGAAGAGGTTTGTGCATGGGTTTTCCTACCTTCTCTGGTTACTTTCTTCTATATTACTAGGCTTGTCAGGCCCTTGATTATCCATTTTGCCTTCCAACTAGTGTCCCGGTTTGGGCTAGACTTCCTTGTTTTGAGTTCTGGTCCAATATAATTATTCCCTGCATGTACTTTAACCCCACATTTAATTGGTTAAAAGAAGGTCAGGTGCACTATTACGTGTTAAGGCTATAAAGCAGCACCAACTAGCTTGTATGCTTCATTAAGGCAGCTCCCTGGAAAAGTTTCTGGCAAAGAAATTCAGACACAAGTCTTGGAATAACTTGAATTAAAGCTTACGCTTGCAAAGAGTATGAGGGCGACCACTATGTGGCTGGAAGACTGGGATAATGTGGGTAAGCCAAAACAATCCTAACAAGTGTCACTGCCTTTTAAATTTTCTCCTAATAAACACTAAATAAGCATTTACATGTAGCCTTATCTTTTACCTACATAAAAAGCTATGAGCTTTTCAAAAAACTTCTGCAAAGTACATCCAAAAGCATTTATAGGGCAGTATATGCCTGTTGTAACTGTCTTGGACAATATGGCTACTGCAGTTCTGATGGACAACCAGGAATTTACAAACATTTGTAATGAGGTTGTGAGGGTACACAATTTTGTATTAATTTCATCCCATAAATGTTGGCATTTTTGGTATCATGATGTATTAACTACTATTAATATATTAATGTATTAATTATTATTAACTAGCATTAATAAAACAGATGATCAGAAAGAAAAAAAATAAAACCTAATAAGGTTCACCAAGAAGATCTGAAGCATCTCTTCTGGGCAACAAGCCAGCCTTTTCATTTGTGTAAGGGATCTCAAAAGGTTCTTATGACATGACTAGCAAAAAGTCTGAAGTTGCTCATCTCTCTGCTGGAAGAAAGATCTAGGCATTCAGCTGTAATAAATCCAGGACCAGAGGTATTACTTCGTAGTTTGGGAGTCTTGAGAATCGTTAACTTGACCTGATCCCCAGCTTGTGTTACAGCTTAATCTCTGCAATGTCTTAGAGTGATCAGTCTTTCTGCTGGCATTGCCTTATCTGAGCATCTTTGCCACTCACAATGTCCTCAGGGAATTTCTGTGCTTCTGCAACAGTTGAGTGGTCAAAATCTGCCGTGCAAATCTACGTATATAGTTCTTTCAGACTATACCACAGGAAAAGCCAACATTTGCTGTTTACCACTATGGCTAGAAATGTGTCATCTGAGTGCAGGAGAAAAAGAAAGAACCATCACTATTTGAAGGACTGAAGTGAAGCAATGCATAGGACCATGCTGGTCCAAATATTTTGATTTAAGAGCATAATGTTTCTACCCAGTGAGTAATGCAGGCATCAGTAAAGTAACCTCATATACTCCCCATGACCAAATGACCTAACAATATTGATTTAAGCCTGTGCAAAGATGACGTTAAGGGACCTGTCATTATCCACCTAAGTCCATGCAGAGAGAGCCTTGGAGAGACTCTTGGCGATTGCGAAGGGTCTCTATAATGTATACAGTATTTAGATATTGGCATCCAACCAGTCACACAAAACACATTGTGATCCAAATTTTAATATGAAGCAAGTCGCCCTTACAATAAAAACATTATTTATAGGGGATATTAATTATTCATGAGTAGCAACTGATAAAGCAGTGTAAATGTAATTTAGCCGGATTGATTTGTTTAACTATACAATCAATTGAAGCAGGCATAAAACAGTTGAAAGATTATAGCATTCCCTTTTCATTTGCCCTTCTCCCCATTTCATCCAAATTTGTCTGTTGATACTCAGCTGATAAAAACAATATGAGATATAAATGCAAAGAAAGTTAATTACTGAACATCCAGTTTCAGCCAGGTCTGCTTTTTTTGTAATGGTAGATACTGCTTGCTTTCGTCTGGCAAATACACGCTAAGCCTTTTATTTGGACAGTGTGCATTTTTTTCAATGTTCATTATCTTCCACAAGGGCTGGGATGTAAGTCCTTTAAGTAGACAATTGCAAGTTTGCAGGCATAAAATTAATGTTTTGAGTGTTGAACATAGCAACTTCTCTTTTGGACTTGCTAGGAATACAAACTACTAATTCAAATATGTTTGCAGTTTTCATTGCAGAGAATCCTTTCAGAATTTCAGGGAGATGCTGAACAAAAACACATGTTAAGATGAGGACTAGAAGCTGCCATGAAGGTCAAGATAAACTTTATAGGGTTTCTTATTCTGTCATAGTTCCTGTTTCTTTGATGCTTATCTTAGTCCACTTTTCTGTTACCACTTCCAAACTTTCATCCTGGAAACTTTTATTTATAAATAACTGAGCAGGTTGAAGTGTCTTCCAATATACACTGAGGCAACTGCAACATTCCCTCTTTAATGAGCATGAAGAGAAGGCCAAGCAGGGGAGAAAACAGATCTGACCTTCAAAAGGCATTGTTCACAGAAATCTGCTTTCTGAAGAGAAGTGTTCATTCCAGCTTGTTCAGCTCTGTAACAGAAAAGAACACTGTCCAGGAATCACTAGCTGATTAATCAGTTGTGTCCAGTTATTTTCAGCTATTAAGAACACCAAGATAATTGAGAACATACAGTTATTCAATAAACATTTCAATAGCAATATTGAAACCAATACTTTCCACCATTTCTCTTCCGCTGTTTTCTTTAGTATTCCTTATAAACCAGTTGAATATTTCTGTATGCTTAGTAAGAATGGGGAGATTAAATAGAGAAATAGTTATTAAGAATGATTGCTGAGATAGTTCAAAGATAATTCAGCTATAAGGAGTGGGGTGGTGGTGGGGGGAGCCTTGAGGTAGTAGCCATAGATTAAACACTAGCAGAGATGCATTATTGCTGTAGCACTGTTTTTCCTGAGACACAAACATAAATGCTTCTATATATAAAAGGTTTTAGTGGAAGAACTCTATTTTTGTTTGTCTTCTGATACTGCATTCATTTTACCTTTTCTCTGATTGTGAAAAATATCATCACCTAAAATCTGTCACTGCTCAAAAGCAATTCTTGGTTCTCTCCTAAGCAATCTGATGTAATCCTGTTGAGTGCTATGGCAAGAAAATTCACATTTATGTTCAGAGTGGTACAAAAGGGAGTGCCACAGCCTATAAGAAACAAAATATAACCCAAGCAACAATTTCCAATTGTCCACTCAAAAAAGTCAGAAAAAACCTAGGGGACATATTTAACCCCAAAATTTATGCTAACAGTATGAGCACCATTTTAGGCACAATATGGGTACAAAAGCACCATTACATTGCTGTAAGGTTGCCCTTGTATTAATATTTCAAGTTATTACTTGTTCATATTCATAATTTTTGCATTTATTTTTTAAAAAGTATTTTTAAAAAGCCTAGCTAAGGAAGCCTAAAAACAGCGAAGATGCGACTTACCCAACACCAGCTGTTTAAAATGTAGAATGTCCAAGTCTAAACTAGTCACACAGGGTCTTTCTGCATGTAATAGCAAGTGAACGTTTCTCTACCCCATGGCTTTTGGTGCTTACTATAAAATGAAATTAAGTGCCCTAAGGAGAGAGGCAAGTCCAGAGGTGATAAAGAAAGCCTAGAAAACTATCTTGGACTAGCTGCCTAACTCTGAAGAGCTGTGGTTTTGTCAGATGAATCCCAGACTTCTGTTACAGATTTACTGAGAACTTGGTAGTATTTTAGAACAGAGAAGAGTATCATGATTCTTCTATATTCCTGATTTATTAATGCTAATGGGAATTTTGGGTGCACACAAAATACAGTCTTACAGGAGATTGGACATTCTGGAGTTTGAGGAGACAACGTTTCAAGTGAAAGAACCATATGAAGCAGACTGTTATGCTTTTAAAAATAAACAATATCAGGCAATTACACAAAATCTTTTTAGATCTATGTTTAGGCAATGACAAGATGACTCTTTTTCCCTTTTTGTGTCATATATTCTAAGGGCAGACTAGTCATGATATTAAGTATTCAAGGAAGTACACAAAATTTCTAAAGAAAAATCACGTCTTTTAAAAAAACCTTCCAACTCCCCCTTCTACAGATTAATCACACTAGCTCTTAATTAAATTCTTAAATATTAATAGAAGTGTATTTATTACTTGGGACATTTTGTAAAAATTCTGTTGTAGAAAAATTGTGGATTTTTGTAGGTATTTATTTATATGTGCCATTTAATATTTATGAACCAAAAAAACCTAGATTGGCTGTGCCACACTGATATTTTAGAATCCTTGGAGCATGTCAACCAATGGATTGAAAATAATTTTAAGTTAATTTGGCTTTTCAACCATCTTCCACATTTTTTTAAAAAAGTCTGTTAAAATTAACAACTTTTCAGAATAATTTTGTTAATAGAAATTAGAAATTTCAAAACAAGGGACAGAAAATAGGTGGTAAGCTTTCTACATTTTCAAATTTCATAGAGAGAGAGACCAAAAAGGACCTAGTATATGGACTACTCACATTTTAATTGAACAATGAGCTCTAATATTTTGTTTTACAGCTAAGGTGTGTTCTCTCTACATTTGTCTAATCAGGGATGGATCTCAATTTCCTAAAAATAAAATTTTCATTTTTGAAGCAGTAGAATTTCAAAAGGTAAAGTTTTCACTATGCACCTGCATTTCTACAAAATTACCCACTAATTTGTGACTTTCTGTTGACTCTTAAAATTGTTTTGGACATTCAGCAGTGGGGATATAGTCTAACATTCCATTCCAAACACACCATTCAGTTTATTGTGCTAAGTGTTGCCAGGATGATATAAGCATCATTCAGGAGGGGCGGGGTTGAAGAAGAAATAGGGACAATAAAGCTACATAGGTTTCAAAGTTTTCAAGAACAGCTTGTAGCAATGTTTAGTTTGTGTTTCACTGTTCTTTTTAGTCCTTTTCATTTTTGCTGTGAAATATCTTTCTTCTACCTGAAGATAGGTAAGAAAAGAGGTCTTACCTGTGTTGTCTCTGAACTCAGTGTCATTTGCCTAGCAAATAAATTTCTCTTACTGCCTTTGTCTTGTCTTGGACTATCTTCAGCATAGGAACACTACGGGCTATGAACTGAGCTGCATCTAACTTTATTTTCAGCAACCCACAGAAGGGCTCGATTTGCCCTTCCCTCAACTCCCCTTCCCCAACCCCTCCCCTCCACCCCTCAACCCCGGTAGTTTCTAAAAAGAGCGTAGCAGTGTCTAAAAGAATGTAGCAGTTTGACCTTTCCATGTGTTGTTGCTGTCCTTGCTCATGGTTCCTGTAACATGACCATTTGCCCTTCCCTCTTCCAAGATGACTGGTCACTACTGATCAGAATCACTTTAGATATTATTCAGACTTCAGGGATTTCTTACAGATTTTTCAGTACAAAATTATACATATAAATGGTACTGATGTTCCTGTAGAAAGGTGACTGTTGATTTGCCTTTCATCCTCCCAGCAATGTTTGAGCCTTTGGAGAAATATGGGTTATTTCCATCTCCTCCATGCTGTGCGGAGCTGGGAATATTTTTGCTCTGCATATCTCATCTCAATTTAAATGCATTCCCCAGCAGTGCAAGAGGGGATATTTGTAGGATGTATTTGTGAAACCACCATTTTGCATTTACAGAACTATTTACTTTCAGAAATATAGCCTTTCTTGGTATCTACATGCTTTTATAAATCAGGACGAATGGGAAAAAAGACAACTTACACATAAAACACATAGAAAATGCAGAAAGAGATAAAGGACTGTGAATCTCATTTTCAGTTTAAATTAAGGGAAAGTTACAATATTCCATTATTAGAGTCTTAGTGGCTGAATAAAAACTGACCTTTTACAGTGGCTACTGCCTAAGTTCCTTTGAACATTATTGTAAATTCTTAACAGTTAAGAAATTTCAGAGCTCTCCTGAAGCCAAAAATTTTACATGCTCTGAAGATTTCTCCCTACCTGTTATGCAGAAGACTCACTGATGCCAGCTGTGCCCTTGTGAAATTTTTCATCTACTTTAATGGATTTTGAGCATTTACTTTTGTTGTATATCTCTTACAGAGCTCCCCAGAGATGACCATCGTTTCTTAAAGATGAGATTCTGCCACCTGTTATCACTTATAGTATATGAGCTCTGGGAATTTGTAAGTGAGAGCTATCCATGCCTTTAAACTGAGTATATTCATTATTACATGGAGTTAATTTTATAATACGGGAAAAAAATTACTTTGTTGCTAGGAGGACTGGGAAAGAACAAGCAAAACAAAACAAAACAAAAACTAAAAACCTAGCTGCCTTACATCCCTAAAGCCCTAAAAGCGCTGCAAGCATCTTCACATCTCATCTAAAGAGTTACTGCCCCATAAGAAAGGGGTCAGACACTACTGGAAATTTCCATTAGCTTTCTCTTTTTGAGCAACTTCAGGATGCATGTGCAGGCATGAATTTGCCTTGTTGAAACTTTACATGAATGAGATCTGAAGATGTTGATGTTTTCCTTGTTAAGTAGTTTCCCCTCTTGAGGGCAGCAGTACAAATAGATTTCTACAACTCTGCACTATGTTTTGAAGTAGACTAATCCTAGACCTTTTCAGAAGCACAGTTTCCATAAGCAGTCCCAGTTATAACTTTAGTTCTGTGTAAGAACAGGGTTTTGAGATGGGCATTCTGCAGGGGGAAAAAAAAAAAAGGATGCTTAAGCTCTGCTAAGTGGAAAGTAAATGAAAATTTAGGAGGTTCGGTTATTGTGACAGCAGAAAAAAGTAACTTCCTATAAATAGGCTTGGAAAGTGAAAAGATCAGGACAGTGAAAGAAGGATATGTTGTAATGCCAGAAGGTTCTGTGGGCACAAATTACTGTAATTTAATTGTAGCTTGTGGCACAAATAAACTGCCAGTGTCTGAAAAGTGTTAGAAATGATATTTGAAGATTGTGTTCTCATCAAAAATTTGTTTTCTGTATCTTCCAAGTCATGGATCATTTTAGTGACTAAAATAAATAAGAAAGTTCTTTGTATATTCTTCTTCAATATTGGGTAGATACCGCTTTTAATAAATGTAATGTTTATTTTCACTTTCAGGTGTAGGTGCCAAAACAAGTTATATGTGGCTTGACAGCTACCTTCTGTATGGATGTTACTCAGGGCATTGCAAAACCTTTCTAACAAATAAAATCCCTTTCAGATAGATTTAACTGAAAATATCAAGCTGTTTAGTCTTTAATGAATTAGATGTTTATTAAGTGAGAATAAATTACATTATTTGCATCAATTTAAATACCTATGTTTCACTAACTGACAGATCTGAATTATTAATGACTCAAAGGGGAAATTTGTTATTAGTGATAAGAGGATCACTTTTCAATAATCTTTTAAATTATTCAGAGAAATAATACTCTGAGCATTTTAATATGTAACATGGATTTGCAAAAACATCTATCTCAATTATTTTTTATTTAAATATATCCAAAGCAACAGAGAAAAGCATTACTGGATATGCATATAAATATATGTCTAATCAAATACAAACCTAGCTTCACAAAGTAATGACTCTACACAACACTAGCTTTGCTTTTCAGAAAAATTCATCCTCAACATCTGATGGAACTCAAGACACATTTTTCCACATTTAGGAATCACCTCATTGTAATGAATAGGAAGTGCAGAGACCTTAATATCATAAAACTTTCTATCATTACACTACAAATAGAACTTACTTTCCTTCATTAAAGCTGGGTTTGAACCAGATGAAAGAGCAGGGCAGCTACAAAATGTAGCGAAACTTTAATATCCCTATCGGGTGAAAAATACTGGTTGGGGAATGTCATGAATAAATATGGACTTGTGTTTATAGAACAAGGCAAAAATGATATTTTCATTCTGTAAAAATGCATGTGTTAGGTATAAAAACATCTAGGTGTAATCACACTTCACCGTAAATTGAGACCTTAAAGTAAGTCTGAATCTAAGTTTAAAACAAAAAACTAAATACTATTCACAGCTAAGTATAAATGTAACATTTCTGTAAATTGGTGTTAAAAGGACTTCTTTTTCCTCTCATACTGTTTTAAATGTTAGAAAACTTAGTATAATTTTATGATGTCATGAGGTACACTAGGGTAGGTAAAAGAAGAACATACCCACTTTCTACTTCAACTAGGATTGAATAGACAGAAAATTCCTATGGAAATATCTGGGTATCTTAGAAGAAAATATATGGTTTTTTATTCTGTCATGACCAGTGGTGCAGTATGACTAGAGCAACTTGAACATAGTTAGGTGTGCATCTATGTGCATTTGAACAAAATTAATTCTGGTTTTCTATTTCCTTATTTGCTAAATGACTAAAAAAACCCCTCTTCAGTCAAAGTGCAAAACATTCGCATTTCTAGATACCAACAGTTACAGGAAGTTTTTATTAACAACAGTGTTCTCATTCTGCAGGTCAAAGAGAAAGAAAAGGATTGAGTAGTTTATATAGATAATTCTGAGCAAATGGAACAGACTCCAAATAATCTAGATACTTAACTACGCCACTATCTAAACATGCAAACTTTCCTTTTAAGCCTCTGTTCTTGTGAAACTAGACTTTTATGATGAGTCACCACAATATCATTCTGTCTCCATCTTAATATTATGTTAACCTGATGATTCATTCAACAAAATATAAGAAAAGGGTAGTAGTCTTGAAGAAAAGATTTTTTTGAAGAAAATCAACTTCATGCAGTTTGGAAGAGGAGAGATGGAGCTTCAAGCATTCAGGAGATTCTTTAAATAAATATGTGTAATAGACATACATAGACATGTATCTAATGATTGTTACCTGTTTGTATAGCTGGAGGTGACAGAGGTTTGGTCCATACAGCTGCGATGTAGCTCTGCATAAGAGATTTGCCTGTATGCATTTCTGGTGCACTTAGTCATCCTAAGGAAGCTCCAGGAATATCCAGTTAGTGTCTGCATAGATGACACTGATGAACTGATTTGCAGGGAGTTTACTGAACTTTGAGGCAGAGTCTCAACAAGGGAATTGACAATAGTCCAGGCCAGATGGCAATGCAGCTAACTGGTTGTCATAGGAGATCCAGAAATTCCCCCTAGCAACTTCTGCTCTGCTTAGGTCAGTTGGTAGATACTGTTTGTGACTTTAGATGCGCTGATTAATATCCTGGAGGAGAACAGCAGGTAGTTCCTACTACAGCGAAAAGTATTGTCAAAACTGTACATAAGTAAGATAATTGTAATCGGTCTGTAGAAACTGTCCCTAAAGGAATGGTCCCTTTGGATAGTCTTTTGTCACATTTAAGATACTTAGGAGAAAATTTCTATATGGTTTAACATAACCATCAGAAAGTGATGGTACATATGCTGGAATGGCCACACAGGACCATGGTCTAACAGGACTATAAGAACCAGACTTCCCTTCAGGGATTCTCCCCCAACCCAGCTGAAAACACTGCTGCAGAGATCCTCGCAGCAGACACTTCTGTCACTTGGAGAGCATCTGGCCATCCTGTTTGGGAGGTATGACCCCCATGTGAATGTTACCCTATTGAAATTCCCGTAAATGAGGTTTTTTACTAACACGGTCTCTGTGAGTGTCTGTGCAGTATGATTACAACTCTCCAGTGAAAATGTATCTCCTTGCTATGTCAAATAGTAATTTAAAATATTAAACAAAAGTATAGTACTACAGAATTATAATACACAGGAATAAAATTACTTAAGATCTCTTCTTTCCAAATCCCATCTATAATGATATATTTTTATACACATTGGTGGTTTAAACTTGCCTAAATGCAAAACTCCCACCAACTACTCACTCTCCCCCTGTCCTCAACATGACAGGAGAAGAAAGTAAGATGGAAAAAATTCGTGGGTCGAGATGAAGACAGGGAGATCACTTACCAATTACTGTCACTGCCAAAACAGACTTGAGCTGAGAAAAACTAACTTGATTAACAATTCATATGGATAATGAGGAAAAAAAGAAAAAAAAATATTTAAAACAACACCTGCCCCTTCTTCCCAGCTCAACTTGACTTCATTATTCCCAGTTCCTCTACCCATAGGTGTCTGCTCCAGTACCTGGAGCACTTCCTCCTCCTCCTTCTTCTCTCATCTTGGTGCTCATAGGTATGTTTCTCATACATTTTTCTCCTCACTCCTCACAACTGTGCAGCTTTTTACCCTTTCTTGCCTTTTTACATTTTGCCTTTACCTTTTTACCCTACCCTTTCTTTACCTTTCTGGGATTTCCCAGAGGGACCACCATCTTGGATGCTCTGCTCAAGTGTACCCTCTGTTGGTCAGTTGGAGCTGGCTGGAACCGGCTGTGTCAGGGGCACCCCACAGAGTCCACCCCTGCAGATCTCTTGCTCTGCTGCCAGCACCTTGCCACCTACGCTCAATATATACACAAAGGCTGAAAAATACAGCATGCTTTATCACAGAATGTATTTACAATTTTGAGGTAGTACATAAATGTTTGTAAATATGTCATCTACCTTTTCCTCTCCTTCCCCTCCTCCCCAAGGTCACCCTGCCTTTACATGTCAGAAGACAAAGTGGGCCAAAAGGAGATGATGCCTGATGGTTCCCACCGGGCTTTTGTTCCACATCCCATGACCTCGGCCCTCAGATTGTCAAAATGTTACCCAGTGTCTCTTCCACTCCTGGTTTTCCTCACTATGAAAGAAATTTTGTTACATTTAAGGAGATACCAAGGACAAATGACATTAATTACCTAAGCAGATTTTCCCCAAAACACTCAACTGCTTGTTTTGGCCTGTTCACTTCAAGTTAGATCAACGAACAGGCTGAAATTAATTTTAGCTGGAGAAGATGGTGAAACAGCACTGTGCACAGATTTGGATACCTCTGGGGTTCTGTGTAAGGAGTTTGCAAATAAACTGTCCTGCAAGAGTGGACACTAAAAATAGTAGAGACTTTTGCTAACATTCAGTTTGCACTATATTATAAGGCTCACTTTCTTTAATTGAAAGGTTAACAAAAGAGTTCCTAACTTGCTGCTGCCAAATAATACCCAGATTGCTGTTCAAGTAAGTGCAACTCTGGAAAATTAATGGATAGCTTTAGAGCATTCTTTTGATTCTCCATGTATTCGTGTTCATAAATTCTTAGTTACTGATGATTACAAATATTCACTGAAATGTTATTGAATTGCATTATTTTGTATTTATACAGATTAATGAATTAGCTACAAACCAGATGATAATTCACACAGCTCAAATTATTTAAAATGATACAAATGGTTTGATTAATCTCCAAAGACAAGGCAGTGGAAAATAAGGTTCAATTCTTCCTTGCACAGTGGTGTTACACTGCCAAACAGGATGACATTTTTCAATGTATCATATTTTAATCCTATATGTTAAATTTTCATCTATGTATTATCTTAGAATGAAATTGTTAATTTCTATAAGAAAAAAAGTCTGTAAGACCATACTCATGTCATCCATTCCCTGCAGGATATGCTGTAACAATTTTTTTTCTGTAGTATGGAAAGATGATTATGTAGTAAATATAAGTAAATATGATTAATGAAAATATCTCTATGGTTTAGAAGTATTTTGATATACCCACTGCCTGTTGTTTTGAAATACAAATATTTGTTAAATGGACTGGAAAACAAATATATTTTCAGACAATTTTGGAGATTGAATTTGTTAAAATTTTTATAAAGACTTTGGATCAGATTCTGATATCAGCAATAACTGCTAGCATAACTAAAATTAGAATGTGGTTTTCCCTGTTTTCTTAAAGTTGTCCTGTTTGACTGAAGTAGTTAAGTAAAACTCAGTTTCCACTGGAAAGATAAATAAGTAATAACATTGGGCTATCATGTGAGGCAGTTCTGTTTGTGTCAGAGAATTGATACTCTCTCCTCCAGCTCTCCCACCTCTCTCTTGTTACCAGTTTGCTCTTCCTCTGTCTCCAGTTCACACATTGTGTCAGCTGATCAATATGAAACTATGGTTGATTCAGAGGAATGCATTCACTCATAGGATGTGATGGATTGACCTCATCAAGCAGATAGATAAAAATCCACCCTCCCTTTCTCTCACTCCTCTCTTCCTGCATGTGGGGCGGGGTGGGGGG
>NW_010429656.1:29841-30572 GCF_000710305.1 Buceros rhinoceros silvestris | reverse complement strand
GCACGGCGCGGCGTAGAAGGAACATGATCACGGATCAAGGTAATGGCAATTTCAAAATGAAAGCAAAAGCTGTGCTTGCAAGCAAAACAAAACCACAAATTAACTCACTACTGCCCATCAGCAGGCAGATGTCCAGCCACTGGAAAGTGAGTCCTCCAGTAGCTTGGTAAGGTAATACCATTAAATATGAATGTCCCCCTTCATCCTCCTTTCCCTAAGTTTTATTGCTGAGTGTGATATCATATCATCTTGAATATCACTTTTGTCTGTTTGATTCAGCTGTCTTGAATATGTTCACTTCTGACCTCTTGGCCACCTCCACCTTAATGACTGGAAACCAATGAGTGGGAAGGAAGAGATGGTCTTTATAGTGTGAAAGCACCACTGAGCAGTAGCCAAAATTCTGGTGCACTATCAAAACTGTTTTATTCACAGACGTAAAGCACAGCACCATACAGGCACCATTCAGATATTTAATTCCATAACTTCATCCCAGACATATCCAGTATACAATAAGCAATGTATGTTGTAAGTGTGTTGACAAACTGGTAAGAAAGTATATTGCCAAATGGATGCTGTCTTATGAAATAGATAATGAGGGTGAGTTACAGCTGACTTTTTCAGCTAGGGGCATTAATTTGGATCTTTTTCTTGTGTCTAGCTCCCAGTTTTCATAATTTTCTTAGAAATTTCAAATCTTTGAACCCTTTACTCCTTGGCTGAATTTACTG
>NW_010429656.1:21448-29651 GCF_000710305.1 Buceros rhinoceros silvestris | reverse complement strand
AGGGAAAGATAAGAAGTCACCTATACAGCCCAATTTAGACAAGTCTTGTTTTCTAGAATTCCAGGCAGCCCTTCTTTTTCTTCCAAGTTTTTCAGTGTTACTCTACACAACTAATTAAAAGAACCATGGAAAAAGAAGTGAATACTTATGTGATTAAGATTGCTGATAATATGAAATTATAAAGAGAATTACACAGCATAAAAGAGTGCTACAGATATTCCAAGTTCTCTGCTTTTCTCCTTCTACTAGGATACCAAAGACTTGCCCAGTATTGTGTGCCTCCATAATCACTTAAACCATGTTGCTCAAGATAATACTCAAGTTCTTTCTCCTATTCTGAAACAAAGAGCAAGTTAAATGTTCTGTCACTTAGGAATGCAGCACAATAGGTGTGGAGAGGACATCCCGGGTTGTTCAATCCTGTCTTTCGAAATTTTAAGCACAAAATAACTAAGGAAGAATGTTTTTGCTCAAATTATCTAAAAGGTGGCTATATGGACAATTCAAATAATATAAAACACTGTCTAGAGGTCCCTGCTTCTATCTACGCACTATAAGACAGTCAAGAATGAGTTTTTCAGAACTAAATATACTTAAAATTAGGTAAAATTAATATGAAGCTGAGTATGGAAGGCCCACAAAACAACTACACCACACAGCAAACCCTGCCCCCCAAAAGCTCCAATACCTTAAATGAATGTAAATATACAGTAAAAGACCTTGAAACCCTACATCTCCATTGATCTATAGAAATAGGAAAGATCAAGGCTGATCTAGGTCCATCCAGGCATTTACGAAATAAAATTCATAACAGTATTATGTAAAGATCTTAACCAACATTCAAGAATCAGCAAAGGAATCCCTACTAGTCCTTGACTATCCAGTCTTGGAAAAAATTACATTCTGACTCCAGGCTGGACAATCAATTTAATCCAGAGTGTAAACAGGTGTTAAGGGTCGAACCAGCTCAAACCAGGACAACAGGCAACCAACTTGGGCAGTGAACTCTATGTAATTCAATAAAACACACAACTTGCAAAACCCCATCCTAAATAACAACAAAAAAACCCCAGCCACATTCCGTTACCTTTTCGTACTGCACAGAGGCAGTAGAACAATTTCACAATGTATTCTTGTCTTTGGTAATTTTTTTGCAAATGCCTCTACAGGCTTAGGAAACTACACTTTAGTTTTGATTCTTTGCCTCACAAAGATATTCAGATGGTTATTTCAGAAGTTCACTCACCAGGTGATCTGAAACCTTATATAATATGCAGTCTAAACTTATTCATAGCCATTTATCATGTACTAATATTATTCTTAAAATTAAAGGATTTTTCTTGCCTTGATATATCCCCTCTCAAAGTAGTTATAAAAAGTCATTATATTCTCTCTTAACTTTCCCCGGATAGGCTAGACAAACAGAGCTTTCCTTAATCTTTTCTTTGTAAGGGAAATATTCCATTCTGTTAATCATATCTCTTCTTTGAATCTTATCAATTTAAATTAACTATTCTTGAGAGAAGTGATTAGAGGTGTACACAATAGTCCAGATGAGGCTTTGCTGATGCTTTGTGTAGTGGTATTTACATTCTCCCTTCTCTCAGAAGAGTGCATCACTTGAAGCATTCTGTAATAGCAGTAGCTTATTCCATAGCTATGTCACTCTGGCAGTTCAGACTCAACTCCAACAAATATACCCAGACATTTTTACCCATTTCATCACATCAGATTGAAAAATTTCCTTTTGTAGCATATTTTTATTATTAATTCTTGAAACTATGTCCCTGAATTTCATGGTATTAAATCACACTCAATTTGTGTATTTTCTCTTGATTCAGTTTCAGCACCTTGTTGCTTAGACAGTTCTCAAGCATACAGATAGTTTATCTCAATGTCATTAAAAATACAGTATATACAATCAATGCTAATGCTGATTCTTGAGATGTATCTGTACTGATACTTCTCCAGCCTGTCTAGCTGTTTTAGTAGAGCTGCGAATAATCTTCTTTCTAATAAGCTTCTTTCACACCTTGCGTTAATCACTGTCATCACAATATTCAATATTAATTTTCCTTCAACAAATCTGATCAAATGTCTAGCTTAAATCTGACTAAAGCAGCTTTATTTTATTAGCTCCTCTAGGAAGTCAGTTATCTAAAACTATAATAAGTTAGTCTGACACAATCTGGATGAGGTAAAACCATGTTGTAATGTAAGTTCCATTTACCTCTATGCCCCTAATAAGTTCTTGATCAAAATTTGTTCTAATGGTTTGCATACCATTAAAATCAAATCAGCTGCTTGGATCATGTTCCTTTCCCATTGCTTTTTATGTTGATATTACATTTGATCTTTTCCAAATTTACTACTACCAGATTTACAGATTAATTTTAAATGCCTTCTAGTAGATTTGCAAAACCATATGTTAATTCATGCAGTTGACTTGAATAGATGTTATCAAGCTCTTTAATTCTGTCACACTTACAAATAATAATTTTGCTTCTAACTTCCATACTGTAATTTGTATCATGGTCTTCTCATTTGCAGCAGTTAATATATATTACCCTCACAACGACCCTCAAATTAAAACAAACAAACAAAAAATAAAAAAAATCCCAAACCCACCAAGGGTAGGATTAATTAAAAATTTTGGCCATTTCTAGATCTTCTATGCTGCCTTCTACGCTGCGCCTCACCTAAAAAATCCACTGCGCAGGCCCGAAGGGTGCACTCATCGCTTGCAGTGAGCGTCGGAAAAGCCCTTCCCAGATCTTCGTTCGCAAAGCCAAGCCATGATGATGATGCTCGCTTCTAACTCCAAGTATATAGAACCCTCCTTTTTTTCTTGAACAAACAATAAGTTTAAGTGAATTTGAATTATACTGAGCCAGAATAATGCAACACTTATGAATTAGATAGTATGCACAGGTATTACATCTCAGATATAAAATTATCTTCTAGGAAATTCAATAAAAGAATTGATTTATCTCCTTTCAGTATACACAATGCAATTAACTCCAGTCTTACTAGTTTGGAATCCTAAGAAGCAAATTCTGTGTGAATGCAGCTACACTTCATCAATGTAAGATCTCTCTATTGATTTAGCACTTGACAGCAGACCAGGGCTCTTTATTCCGTGTACATTGATTTGTTCAGTAGTTAGAAAATCTGAAAAATAGACAACAAAGCTAGAGAGGTGAGTTAAGTATCTATGACTGGAAGATTATCACCATTATTTTTTGAATTGTGGAATCTGACCGGTTTGCATAGCTATCTAGGATACATGGAAAAAACACAATAAACACTGTCTTTTCAGTCAAAAGAGTAATCTGCTTATAAACAGATTCATCAAATGTAAGGCAAACACTGCAAACATCTAGAAAAGCATAAAATCAGTGAAGCAACAATATAGATATAATAAGTGAAACACCCACTTTAATAATTTTTAGGGCAGTCCATTGCCTCAATTTCCACAGATCTTAGTGTTGCCATCCCTAAACAAATATCTTCATACTTTATAATACCTCTCCTTTCCCTTCATGTTCCCAGTTTACATTCCAAAGTCAAGAAATTCCCAGAATAACAAATGGATGCCAAACTCATTTTTCCCTTTCTTGCTACCACCAGTCTCTATTTACTGTTGAGATTCTTTACACAATACTATTTTGGTGTAAAGGAAACATAGATAGCATGGATGCTCTTCCTGAATTAATAAGCCTGCTGTTCCTTTTTATGACTATTGCCATCTCTGGTGTATCCAGTTACATGGATTTTTTTGTGTTGCAATGTGCCATGTAAAACCTTCATTAGAGTTCATTCATTTTTTTGATGTTCTGTATCTTCAGTGGAAAACTTCCACAAATTCCATCAAACAGATCTGAAATTTTACTTGGATCATTTCATGTCATACAAAATATGAGTATATATTTTTACCCAGCATTGTTTGCATATAATCTTGTTACAGAGGCTTGAGAAGATTTTCTGAACAGAGCCGCTCAGAGGACATTAACTGTATTTGCCTTGGTTCATAGATGCACTATCATTTTATTATCTCCAACCTGTAGAATATTCTTAGACACCTAGAACAAGAATTACTTTAAATTCTCAGTATTCAGTAACGCTTGCATTTTGCAATATCCTTTATTACATTTCACTTCAGCTGTTATGATTTTTTCTAAAGAAAGCTTCTCATTTGACAGTCTTTCAAATGCAATAAAGATGGCAATAACTGCTCTTTTTGTCAAAATGAAAAAATGTCATAGTAGATAATCTTGCAATATAGGTCTGGAAAGGTCATCTAGTTCCTGCCCTGAGGCAGAATCAGGTCTACCCAATGGTTAACTGAGAAGGTCAAAAGCTGTTTTTATTCCTGTCCTTGTTGAAGTCAGATCTTCCTTCACTCAAGATGGAACAAGACAAATTACACAAAAGGCTGGAGAAAAGAACAGCATGAACAGCAGGCAGTCTGAGCTGCTCCTTGAAGACCCTCCAAACTCATAGAAACATCAGGCTATTTAAGAGACTAGTTTTTAGCTGTTCTGCCCCTGTGGCTCACAGCAGCACTGTGGTTCAGTGAACTGGCTTATCAAAGGAAAAAAAGACAGAGATGGAAGAAGAAAACAAGGTAGAGAAAGAAAGCAAATAAGAATGTTTGTAATCTGATGTAGCCAGTTTTTATGCTCTATGTTATGTCCAAGATCTTGCCAAAGTCAGTGAAGAAAGCAGTATGGTATGAATAGCCTACCTTTGCATTTTTTCAGAATGTCTGATGCTAAAGTTCAAACAATTGAGATGGTTGAGTGAGTGGAGATTGAAAGGACTCAGGTTTGCTGCCAGATTTACCCATGAAGACACTTTTAAGACTTCACGAAAGAGCAATAGATGAAAAAGCTCAACTACTCACTATTTTATTGAAAGGGCATTCCGGGGAAATTTGTAGCACACCACTTCAGGTGCATTGATTTTTACTCCCCTTTTTCTCCTATTTATGACGCATTATTTCAGCTTAGTCCTCCTTTATTTAATCAGATTTAAAATTCGGTCCTCTTTCTCGATTGTTACAATTTCTTTCAATGCACAAAGGTAGTTTTTTGTTACTGTGACTTTTGTAATTCTCATCTTTAAATTACTTTTATGAACATTCACAAAGGAATATTCACATCTGTCACAAAAGCAAATAGATTTTATTGTTGTTGCGTTGTACTAAGTAAACTGAAACAGGATAGAGGGATTTAGCTTGTAAAATGGAAAGTATCAGTGACAAATTAAGGTATTTTTGCTCCCATATATTTACCCCTCCTCATCCTCACCACTTCCCACCCTCTGCTTCTAGCAGGACTGTATCTTTTGAAAACTCTTAGGCATGATTTCTTAGTGAGGGACACGGAACATTTTCCAGTGCCACGCTAACAATGATGATATTTCTCTGATGTCTAAAGACAGGACTTTGTAACTACAAAGAGATGCACATAATTATGTATGACCTCTAGTCCTTTGGAGTTTAAAGGAACTACTCACATAAAGAAAGTTACGTGTGAATGTTTGTTTATTTGTCACTTATATCCTCCTCTTCAGTTAAGAAAAAAATAACTTGGATATACTGAGTGTTAATGAGTTTGAAAAAGGCTAATTTCACTGATATCAGAACCAATAATACAAAATTCTTATTTCCTAAAAATACATAGAAACAGACTGTGGTTAAACCTTCAAGTAGTTCCCTGCAACATTGGTTAGGTTAAGAAGTAGAAAAACTATTTTTTTCCAACAGAGAAAGAAGATGTATTGTTTCATATGATCATAGGTAATCTAATTTTAGCATCCTTGCAACACCATATTACACAAACATGATAAAACAACAGTCCAGTTGCAAGGCATTAGAACAAGAGAAGTACAGTCAGTTCACAATGTCACTTCAAACTAGTTATGTCTAAATGATTAAGTATGATGCTAACAAAATCAGAAATGTATGCACTAATAAGGAAATAATAAAATATTGCCAAATCACCAGGGATAAAATTCCAGTGTTTAGCATTATTTTTGAATGAATAAACATGAAATTAATGTTTGGTATTTTATAATTTATAATGTGCTGCTGAAGAACCAAAAATCTTTTCAGAAAACTGATTAATACCATTATATAATGCCTTTCAGCATTATGCTATCAGATTTTTAATAATAAAAATAATCTTATGTTTGGAGCTATATCTGCTGAGGAAGTAAACATGACCTCTAAACATTTTCATATGCATTTTGAAATAACAATGATTTTGTGGCAACAGAAGAAAGAAAATATTTGTTAGAGTTATATGTTAATTACAGTCAAAAGACGTTTATAACTGCATAGGAGAATGGGGGTCAGCCATTCTGCAATGTCAAGCAGAGTTTATCAGTATTGATATACTCATCCTTTACATGAGCTCGAACAGCCTGATATTTTTTTACTGTTATAGACACTTGAAGGTCCTTATCACTGATTTGTAGGTGTACAAGAGCGCTCTCTGTGAAATGCCAGCTGTCTGGCTATGTAAATGACTGTATTATTTCCCACTTTTATGTAATCTACAGTCTTAACTTGTTTGAAATGCTGCAGGCTAAGATGATTTCCTCTAGAGTGTTGTGTTCAGGTGCTCAACTGCACTAGGCAGATGAGATGTTCTGAGGCATTCTGTCCATGCAGAGTAGACTCAAGGGAAACACCTCAAAAAGGTGTGCTACATAAAGTCCTTTAAGCCTGTTTTCACAAAGCAATTTGCGCCTCTTCAGTGTTAGTTGTCACAAAACAAGCTGGAACACAAAGTGTGGGGAGACCTGGGGGGAAACATGGATCTAGTGTTCCTTTACTAACCAGGATACTCACATAACATGCAGTCTGTGGAGCATTAATATGTGCAGCAGTCCACAATTTAGCCACAATACTCGAGGAGATTCAGCATACATCCTTCTGTTAGCTGAGGATGAGATCTGTGTTTGTTTTGGCATATAGACTTGATTAAAGTTCATACCCTGTAAGCACGTGTTCAGATCAAGTCAAAATCTCAACCTCCATCACCGGGAAAACTTCGGTATACACAGAGCACTTCTATCAGTCCAAGCAGCTGGGGGAGTTAAGGCATGGATAAGGCCAAGCATGTTACATACAGCCCAGCCCACAATGTTTTTTATCCCAGGTTGTGTTCTCCTTAAGCCTGTTGGAGAGAAGCTGAACTACACCAGGCTCTAAGTACATCATGAGCAGAAAACGTGTAGATCATGAGATATGATACATGTACTATTTCTCAGCCTCTCTTATATCACGCTATAGTACACCAAGATCTTCCTAAACACCATTGAACATGTTTTGCCTCACAATGGGAAAAAAAAATGTTGCAAGTTACAATAAATAAAAATCCCACAAACTGCTAATTTCCTTGCCCAAATATAATCTATTCCTCTCACCTGAGACAGGATTGTTTTAAGTTGTATCAAAAGAAGAAAAATGCTCATTGATTACAACGAAAGAAAGAATCAGAGGCAATGGGATTTCCCAGCAAACCATTGTTTCACACATATAATAACATTAAGACAGAACTGTAGACTTGATGTTGGTCACAGTGGATGATATGTCGAACGCACCACAGGTCATCCCAGACAGTCATAAGCATCTTTTTCTAAACAGAAAGGTAGATCATGAACTACATACATTGATACTTTCAGGCAGAACAATATACATGTGACCATGGTTATTATGTCAAGTGAGAACAGAGATCACCTTTGGTATTTACTTTGTGAAATAGGATTTTCAGAAACTTTCCTTTTCAAACTTTGTAATGCTGAATACTTGTGATGTGAAAATGAGGTCCAAAACTTTGAAAGTCCATGAATATACCTGTGATCAGATCTTCCAGGTTTGTTGCAGAGGAGAATTTGTCAAATTTACGTTACAGTAGTTTGATTTTACTTACATCAAACTGTGAGTGTGGTGCATCTATAGTTCAAATCCTGAATTAGATCTTTGTATTAACAATGATCAAACAGAAACAGCATTTTTTAAATAGGAAGTACTGACCTATAAAATAAGATTAAAAAAGCTGTGGGAGTTTTTTAATGGGCACCTGGAGACTGCAGTGACAGATGATCTAACAAGGCAGATGAAGGATTTCTCTGCTAACGTTGCCTGGGTATTTCCAAGTTTCCCTGTTGCTAGCTCTGAGATTCTGTATCT
>NW_010429656.1:0-21362 GCF_000710305.1 Buceros rhinoceros silvestris | reverse complement strand
GTAGGGAAAACAGGGAGAGACTTTCACAACTGTAATGAACATAACAACTTATTTTCTCTCTGAAGATTAATTCAGACTGTACAAAACCAGCTGATGACTGCTCTACTATTCCTAACGTGCTCCTGCTTCAGAAAAGTGTCATTAACACTTTTATACAACCTCACTCTTTCTTCGTTCTAGGCAGAAGACAAGGCAGAAACATTTGTAAGTATCTGAAAATTAAATCAATTTTCTCTTTTTGAACTGCTTCTAGTAGGTTTTATGTATTCTTTGGAACAGAAGAATATTATTTGGAAAAGCAAAGCATTTATTGGCAGATCTCAGAAGTACTACATTCACTTGAAGAAAATGGGGGAAAAAACAAGTAATTTTTTTTTAATAAAAGAGAGAAAAAATAAAGCAAATCGTAGTCTTATTTATAAGAATTATTCTGGGAATCTTAGAAGGGAGTCAAGAAACTATTCAACTGGTCAAACCAAACCAAAGGAAAATTCAGAACATACCATACCAGATGAAATTAAACCAAACAAAACCAAATGAACACACAACATTTAGACAAAACTATACTACAAAACCAGCTGTGAAAATGAATTTAGTGTTTTCTAAAATGTATGAGAACGATGAAGAATAAATAAAAGTCGGAAACAACCTCAGGGTTTTATAGCAACAAAATTTTTAAACAAAGGAGGAAAGAAGCAACACTAAATTGCTCTTTTGAGTAAAGAGGCACTGTAAGACACCAGAACTGTAGCAATAACATTCCCTGGACATATGCTTTTCAAATACAGTTGTATATCATCAACAATGTCATTGGAGATCAAGCAGTGGGAGTCAGCACAGCGAGGGGGTGGGTTGCATGTTGCAGCAGTGGTGACAGTTATGGTGGATCACCTCCGCTGGTACAGATTTTTGAATGACCATGACACTCAGGCCCTTGTTAATCACTGGTGAAAATGCCGATGTCATAAAATAGTGTTTGTAGCTGAGAATTTGCTCTATCAGATAGTGTTTTTCTGGGTACCACGGTAGTCGATGAAGTCAGTGTGAGTTCTCAGTGCCCACTATATTTGCAAGTGGGTCAAGGTTAGCTTTCTCCTTTTGTTTTCTCTGTTTTTCCTCCTTTACCATAAATGGAAATCTTTAATTTACATGGGTTATTTTGGCTGTATTGTGTTGGGGTTTTCTAAGAAGTAGTTTACAGCCTCAGATTTAGGCATATTTTAGACCTTTCATACTTCCCGTTCAGCGGGTAAGTTCAGCTGCCTAATGACAGTAATTGTCTGTTTCTTTTCCCAGTAACACCTAAGATTCACTACTTTCAGCTTTCTTCAGAATAGCTGTGCTTCCACTACTTAGTCAAGTCATCACAGAGCAAATAATATGATTCATTATCATCCTGTCATTTGCAATGCGAGAGAGATGATGAGATAAAATTAGAAAATACTGCTTCTTGTCAAAAAAGAAAATTGTAAATACTTCTTTGAGGTTGGGGAATTGCTGAGTATATTTTCTAGCTGAAAAATAAATATGTAATGGGGATAGATAGTACTGTTCTTGGCTTGAACACACATACACAGAACCTGTTAGTTGTCTAATCCTACTTTCTCTAATAAGTCCCTAAACTCTCAATGACTGCAGTGTGATTTGCTGAGATCAGCTATTTACACTCTTCAATGGTATTTGAGAAAAAACCTCTAGAGCCGGAGAAAGGGATTTCAGCCAGACAAAACATTTTGTTTTACAGATACTTGTAAAATTTGATAAATGAGCAGCTGTACATTCCCCTTGAGCTACTATATTTAGACAAGTGGAACAGATGGTATGGCTCTGCTTTGCCTGCAGAGAAACCTAGATACTGATGAAGCCAATGCCAGTATTGTGTGTGTGCAACCATGAGAATGAATTGTAAAGGTGGGGGTTGGGGAGAAAAGACTTTTTGTGACCTTTGCTCATGGGCACAGAAATGAAGATGTAAACCAAATAACCCCATTAAAGTTAAGACTACTGAGATTCTTGCCAGTAAGCGTTACTATGCAATAAAGATATGTGACAATTAACCACTGCTGGATAATTGAAATCATACATGATTATGAAAGCCTTTTCTGTGACATGGAGTTAGTTCTTTCCTCCATATGCACATTTTCCTATCCCCAACTCTCCAGTACTTTACAGATACTTTTAAACAGTGTTGGCTTTCTAGTAGTGTGCTACGATGTACCTATTCCCAGGGTCAGGAGTTGTTCTCACCGTACAAGGCACATTTCTAATGTGCCAGGCAGTGAGTTTCCTTGGCGCTGGAGTAAATTAGGGTGTAGTGCTGGCACAGAGCAGACTCTTGACACATTCCATTTAGAGAACAGTCACTCACATATCCATGGTTATCTTCTCTTCCTTTCTCTTCAAGAACGAACAGCCATTGAGAAAATGCAAATTTCTCAAGGTGGAACTGTGTGGTCAGATGACAGTGGAACCCCAAATCTCATAAAAATCTGAATGGGTTCAGATAAAGAAATAGACTCGGCCATTGAAGAGAAACGTTTACACCTCAGTGCAACATGTACACCTCAGTCCCTATTAAGTTGATAGAATAATTATTCTTGGAAACTACATCCAGACACACAAAAGACACGAAAGTGATTAAGAGTAGTTGGCATGGTTTTATGAAAGGGAAATGATGCTTAACCAACATTATAGATGTCTACAATGAGTTGGCTAGCTTGGTAGATGAGGGAGGATCAGTGCATACTGTTTACCTCATCTTTAGTAAGCCTTTGGACACTGTGTCTCATAGCATCTTCATAGATAAGCTTTCAATGTACAGGTTAGGTAAGTGCACAGTGACATGAATTGAAAACTGACTGAACTACCAGACCCAGACGGTAGTGATCAGTGGCACAGAGTTCAGTTGCAAGCAAGTTACTAGTGTTGATACTGGGGTCAATACTCTAAAACATTTCCATTAAGGACCTAGACTCTAGGATAGAGTTCACCCTCAGCAAGTTAATGATAAAAAAACTGTGAGGAGTGGCTGATACACCAGATGGGTGTGCTGCTATTCAAAGTCACCTCAACGGGCTAAAGAACTGAACCAAGAAGGATCTCATGAAGCTCAACAAGGGGAAATGTGAAGTCCTGCATCTGATAAGGAATATGCCCAGGCATCGCTACACACTGGGGACCAACTGGCTAGAAGGCAGTTTGGCAGAAAAGACCTTTGGGAGTCCTTGTGGACAGCAAGCAGAACATCAGGCAGCAGTGCTTCCTAATGGGAAAGAAGGCTAGTGACGTACAGGACTGCATTAGGAGGAGCGTTACTGTAGCCAGCAAGTCAAGTGAGGTGATCTTTCCACTATACTCAGGCCTGGTGACACACTTGGAGTGCTGTGTCCAGTTCTGGGCTCGGCAGTACAAGAAAGACATGGACATACTGGAACAAGTCCAACACGGGGCCACAAAAATGATGAAGGGAAAGCAGGACCAATTATGTAAAGAAAGGCAGAGAGAGCTGGAGCTGGGAATCAAGGGGGGGATCTTTGACTATCCAGCATTGGAATAGGTTGCTCAGGGAGGCTGCAGAGACTCCATCCTTTCGAGATATTCAAAACCTTACTGGACACAGTCCTTGCAACCTTCCACAGGTGAACTTGCTTGAGCAGGGGAGTTGGACCTGATGATCTCAAGAGGTAGTTTCTAACCTCAGCCATTCTGGGATTCTGTGATTACAGATGTCTGCTCTGTGTGTGCTTTGGCTACACAGTCAATGAACCCAATACCATGGCACAGAGCTGATTGGGAGCTGACATTCACCATTTCTATGGAAACTGTAAAAGATTTTGATAACAAAACCTTTTTCCTCCTCCTGTCAGAAGTTTTGAGCTGCAAGACCTTTAACTAAAAAATACAAGGCCTTCCAGAAAATTTACTGGAGGAAAAAATGTTTACAAAATCTGTCCATTAAAAGCAATTCCCTATAGAAAATATTCTCCAAAATGTTTGAAAGACCCTAGGCACCAAGGTAGAAGACAGGAAACTGAAGTACCTATTTCAATTCTGAAGACTGCTTTCTATACATCAAGGAAACAAAAAAATATATTTATTAATACCATTTTCATCTCATGGCTGAAAAAAAAAACCAGTAAAATTAGTTCTCTACCATTTAATTGACTATATATTTAAGAAAGGATGAAAACATTTCTTATGCATAGATTCTGTGTGTAATTAAATGTTTTAATGAAGATTCTTCCACCCTTCTAACCTTATGTTCTGCACCCAGACATTTTAATTATATTATTTTGGAATGTAGTTTCTTAAAACAAAACAAAACAAAACAAAGCACAACTTTTTAAGGACTAAGCAGAGGAGGGTGAGAAAGAATGACTCATGAAATTTACTCTGTAAACTTCTTGGGACAGGAAAAGTCTCTACAGTCTTTCTTTCTTGCTTTTGTTCATTTTCCACTGCAGTGGTCTGGAGAAAGGAGACTACTAATATTCTTTTTTCACCTCTGGATTCTGCAGGAGTTGCTATGGTTACAAACCATCAGACGAGACTGGCATTTCTATTCACACAGTCATTGTGCTTTGCAAAAAGAGAACTGAGCTCTCCCATATATTCTACCCCTCCCCATCCTCACCACTTCCTACCCTCTGCTTCTTGCAGGACTGTACCCTTTGAAACCTCTTAGGGATGATTTCTTAGTTACGGACAGGGAACATCTTCCCGTGCCACGCCAACAATGATGATATTTCTCTGATATCTGAAGATAGGGCTTTGTAACTACAAAGAGATGCACATAATTATGTATGACCTCTAGTCGTTTGGAGTTTAAAGGAACTACTCACCTTACTCTACATCCTCCTCTTCAGTTAAGACCACTGAAGATGATTCTAACAGAATACCTAGGACAATGTTTAATGTAGAAATTGTAGGCTGTAATGAATTCATTCTTCTGGTAGCATTACAAGTGTTTATAGGATATAGATACCTCAGTACATTGGGTTAAAAAACCACAAACATGTTTACCCTTTTAAAAAATATATTTGTTTATATAAAAGAAAAGCGCTAGTATAATATACATAGGTTGTTTTGAATACTTTTTGCTGCAATGAACAAAATCTACTTTTAATGCAATTAAACACTTGAAACTGCCACAGTTAAAACTGTAAAATGTTTCTGAAAGATGTAACTAGTTTTAGTATCACTTTAGGGCTAAAAGTCTATTTGCACACCACTGGTTAAAGTTCCAGAATGTTGTGCAAGGTTTTTTTATGGTTGGTGTGGTTTCTTTGCCTCGTGTGCCTTCACTGCTTTTAAAAAAATTTTGATTGGAATTTGGTAGTTAATGTCATTTAAACACTTCTGAACTGGGCAATGTTTATAAAAAGTCAATGGAATACCAAATCCCCACACTATGGATGTCTTTGACCTTAATCTATAATTTTTGTTGCTTAGGTTTTTCTTTTTCCTAGTTGTGTTTGACATCTGATCAGTGCAGCAGCTTCACAGCTTCTGCTGTTATAGTCTGTTATCAGTTCTGTTTAGCTACTGCCTGCTTAAAAGGGAAGAGTGCAGAACTTTTTTACAAGCATTTTGAAGATTAAGAGATGAACGTTTTGACCCAGCTGCTGTGCTTCAATCTGATTCAGCTTTTCCTTCGCTTTTAGAGGGACCTTATTTGAGCAGTTCTACAATAAATTTTAAAGCTTTCAACCTGGCCTCAAAAATAACCTTCTTCCTCATCAAAAAAGTCATTTGTAGACTAAACTAGCAATTGCACATTCCATTGTCCTACAGTGGACATTGTCATCCTGTGAAAAGCAAAAATACCTACATATCGATTTCTTTTACTTATCTATAATTTTTCTTTCTTCCTATATAATTCCGGGCTTTGGGTCTTACAGTCATCATGCAGTAAGGTAAGGTTTATTTTTCTCCCCAGTCTGCTCTGAAAACTGTCTTAGTGATTCTGTCTGTTAACAGTCCAAATTCAGAAACCTGCCATTCGCTTCAACATTATTCAAGACCAGGTCCACAAACAGGCAATCACTCCAGGTTATCAGATCATCATGAGCGCTAAAGCCAGCTGTTACTGAAGAGATGAGAGGATTTTCAAAAAGCAAACTTTAATAAAACTCTCCAGAAAAAAACTTTCTAATGGGTGAATCTTACTGGTGCTCCTGATATTCCCAACTTCTTGTTGAATTTTTGTCTTGTTTTCAGAAAATCATTTGCGTATCTGTTCTGTAACAATAAGCACAGAAGAGACAAGAATTTAATTCAGAACTGGATCAATTGTGAGTCAGAGAAAAATACATGAATACATACATGTGAACTGTTGGAAAGTGGGGTTTTTCTGTTTGGTTGGTTTTGTTTTGTCAAGGCCATGGTGTCTCTAAACTAAATTTGAAAGAGGAAAGGGATAAAAACAGGCTCACTGGAGATAATCCAGAAGTGGCATATCAGTGTTTGTGGGGCACCGTGCTAGTGAGGTCCTTAGCTCTGCCATTCCAGTGGAGGTAGGGGATGGAGTTCCAAGTGATAGCATAGACACAAGGGATACTGATGAGCTAGGAATCATGGTACCACCTGGGAATGGTTAGGTACGAATTAGGCCTTCTCCCTCCAAAAAGGTGATGGAATCAATAGCCCGACTAAAGTGCATCTACACCAATGCCCACAGCATAAAAAACAAATAGGAGGAGCTGGAAGCCATTGTGCAGTAGGAAAACTGTGATAGTTGCCATCACAGAAACATGGAATGATTCACTGTCCTGGTTTGAGCTAAAACTTCCTTGTTTTGAGAAATGGACAAATAGAATTATTCCATGTGGTACAATAATTCCGCATTTAACTGGCCAAATGGAGTCAGGTGCAATGTTACATGTCAAGGCTTTAAAAACGCAGCAGCTTGGAGGAGGTTTCTCTTCTCTTGCTTCCGGACTGCTACTCCGAAGGTGGCCTGCCGAGACCTGCTGGCAGGCGTCCAGGCCTCACAAGGCCGTCCAGGCCTGGCTGGAGCCGACCCGGGGAGCGATCAGCCCGAGACCTGAGGGCCTGCACCCCCCGGATCGCTCTGTGAGATTCTGGGCAGCGGCACGCAGGGAGTTGAGTCCTCCCACGAACCTGCTCTGCCGAGGGACCAGGCCAAAACCAGGCCTGCTGGGTCCGACCTGCCGATCGACTAGGCCTGAAGCCCGAAGACTACAGGGTCTCAAGTCTCTGAGTTTTGCCGTCCCGTCTGGAAATCGGGTGAGAATATTCAAACTCCCTGAACTCTGTGTCGTGCCAAGAGTCTTTTTTTTTCCCCTCTGCTTAAAATCAGCTGCCCACAGAGGCCGCTGCCCCCCCCTTTCCCAGTGCTGGAAGAATTCTGCTCCTCACCGGGACAGCAGAGCTGCAAGGTCTCCGACTCTTATCTCTCCGTTGGCTGCCTGCCCAGAATTCTGACCTTGACAAAGAACAGTTTGAGTAAACCTTCACTTCTTCGTTTTTTTCCTTTTTTCTCAGTTTGTGCATATGTATAAAGTAGTTTTATTGTTTATTAAAAGTTTGTTTCAGTTTTTCCGAATGCAGACCGAGGTGTGAATTTCTTCCTTCCCCTTTGAAACCCTTCTGTCTCTGGCAAGACGGAAGGAATCGTTAAGGATTCAAGGAGTTATTAAAGTTATTGTAACCTCGGTCCCTCGACCCTTGACAATCAGTTACTAGCAAAGTTTTCACCATTGTGCTTAATTTTATTCTGCATATTGGTTCAGAGATGAACTTCCCATGACTCTTCAAATATTCTGTTATCCTCCTTCAAGTTAGCGGCCCTGAATATTAGGGAGTGTGTTGATTGTCTTGAGCATAATGATGGTGATGATAGGGTTGAGTGTTTACAGGTAAGAATCAGGAGGAAGGCTGACAAGATGGATATCATAGTGGGATTCTGTTATAGACCTCCCAGCTAGGATGAGGAGGTGGATGAAAGATTCAATCAGCATTTGGGAGAAGACTCACAATCATCAGCAATTTTTATTTTGTGGGATTGATGATAGGGTTGAGTGTTTACAGGTAAGAATCAGGAGGAAGGCTGACAAGATGGATATCATAGTGGGATTCTGTTATAGACCTCCCAGCTAGGATGAGGAGGTGGATGAAAGATTCAATCAGCATTTGGGAGAAGACTCACAATCATCAGCAATTTTTATTTTGTGGGATTTCAACTTACTGGATGTCTGCTGGAAATACAATACAGCAGAGAGGAAACAGTCCAGGAGGTACCTGAATTGTGTAGAAGACAAGCTGGTGAGGGAGCCAACTAGGAAAGGCTCCCTGCTAGACCTGTTTGTCGCGAACAGAAAAGGACTTGTGAGTAATGTGAAGGTTGGAGTCCATCTTGGCCACAGGAATCAAGAGATGGTAGAGTTTTCAATTCTTGAGGAAGTAAGGCGGGGGTCAGCAGAACTGCCACCAGAGGGCACATTTTGGCCTGCTTAGGAGACTGGTTACAGAGTCTCTTGGGAGGCAGTCCTGAACAGCAAAGGAGTCCAGGAAAGATGGACATCCTTCAAGAAGGAAATTTAAAGATACAGAAGCAGGCTGTGCCTGCGTGCCAAAAGATGAACCTGTGCAGTAGAAGACCAGCCTGGCTAAACAGAGAGCTTTGACTAGAAGTCAGGGAAAAAAGGAAGGTCTATGGTCTATGGAAGAAGGAGCAGGCCACTCAGGAAGACTACAGAGATCTCGTGAGGCTGTGCTGTGAGAAAATTAGAAAGGCCAAAGCCAAACTAGAACTTACTCTGGCCACTGCCATAAAAGACAATAAAAAATGTTTATAAACACATTAACACCAAAAGGAGGGCTAAGGAGAATCTCTATCCTCTGATGAATGTGGGGGGAAACATAGTGGCCAAGAATGAGGAAAAGGATGAGACGCTTAATGCTTTCTTTGCCTCAGTCTTTAACAGTAAGACCTCTTCTCTGAGTGTCCAGCCCCTTCAACTGGAAAACCAAGAGGGTGAGCAGAATGAAGCCCCCATAATCCAAGAGAAAATGGTCAGTGACTTAATAGACCACTTAGATGTGCACAAGTCTATGGGGCTGGATGGGATCCTGATGGAGTTCTGATGGAGCTGGCAGATGTGCTCACCAAGCCACATTCCATCATTTATCAGCAGTCCTGGCTAACCAGGAAGGTCCAAATTGACTGGAGGTTAACAAATGTGATGCTACAAGTAGGACCAAAAGGAGGATCTGGGGAACTACAGGCCTGTCAGTCTGACCTCGGTGCTGGGTAAGGTTATGCAGTTATCTTGAGTACCGTCATGCAGCTCGTACAGGACAACCAGGCAATCAGGCCCATGGGTTTATGGAAGGCAGATCCCGCTTGGCCAACCTGATCTCCTTCTATGACAAGGTGACATGCTTTTTGGTTGAGGGAAGGGCTGTGGGCATTGTCTACCTAGAACTTAGTAAAGCTTTTTACACTGTCTCCCACAGCATTCTCCTGGAGAAACTGGATGTTCATGGCTTGCATAAGTATACTCTTTGCTGGGTAAAATACTGGCTGGATGGTCAGGCCCAAAGAGTGGTGGTGGTTGGTCACAAGGGCCTGTACTCTATCAGTGATCTGAATGAGGGGATTGAACACACCTTCAGCAAGTTTACAGGTGACACCAAGTTGGGTGAGAGTGTTGATCTGCTGGAGGGTAGGGAGATTCTGCAGAGGGATCTGGGCAGGTTGGATCTACGGGCAGAGTCTAATGGTATGAGGTTCAACAAGGTCAAGTGCTGGGTCCTATACATGGGTGACAGCACCACCCTGCAACGTTATAGGCTTGGGGAAGAATGCCTGGAAATCTGCCCAGCAGAAAAAAACCTGGGGGTGTTGATCGACAACTGAGTATGAGCCAGCAGTGTGCCCAGGTGACCAAGAAGGCAAACAGCATCCTGGCTTGTATCAGAAATAGTGTGGCCAGCAGGAGTAGGGAAGTGATTGTCCCCCTGTACTGCCCACTGTTAAGGCTGCACCTTGAATGCTGTGTTCACTTTTTGGTCTCTCACTCCAAGAAAGTCATTAAGGCGCTAGAGTGTGTTCAAAGACAAGCAATGAAACTGGCAAAATATCTAGAGCACAAGTCTTATAAGGACTGTCTGAAGGAACTGGGGTTGTTTAGCCTGGAAAGGTGAGACCTTATCGCTCTCTACAACTACCTGAAAGGAGATAGTAGTGAGGCGGGGTTCAGTCTGTTCTGCCAAGTAACAAGTGACAGGACAGGAGGAACTGGCCTCAAGTTGTACCAGGGGAGGTTTAGATTGGATGTTAGGAAAATCTTCTTTACAGAAAGGGTGGTAAAGAGCTGGAACAAGCTGCCCAGGGAAATGCTGGAGTCACCATACCTGGAGGTATTTAATGGATGTGTAGATGTGGTGCTGAGAGACACCGTTTATTGGTGACTTGGCAGTGCTGGGTTACAGTTGGACTCTGATACTGTGAACTCTATATAGATGTATCCATCTTCTGCACTTGTTTATGAACAGGAAGAAACTCCAGATGCTCAGGGTCATGATTAGAGGCAGCACTTGAAGCCTGAATTACAAAATTTTATAGATAGAATCAGATCCTTGTTTTATAAGGAGCAATTTGGGAACTATCAGATAACTAGAATTTGACTAGTCCCTTTAGACACTTACACTGCTTTGGGAAACAAAAGGTGTCATTTTGGACATCAAAAGGTCTTTGTAGTTTTTGCAGAACAGAAAAGACTTCTTGCTAAATATTTGAAAAACTCAAACAAAACAAGAAGCTATAGATATGCAGAGATAGAAATAGAGATAGAGAGATAGAGATAGAGACAGAGATGGAGACAGAGATAGAGATGAGGTAGAGATAGAGATGAGATAGAGGTAGAGACAGAGATAGAGATAGAGATAGAGATAGAGATAGAGATAGAGATAGAGATAGAGATAGATCAATGTTTTTTGAGGAACAGAGGTAATTCAGAAAACTACATGGAGCTTGACATGACATGGTGAGGCACAGAGTACCTCCAGTTAGTTTTGTCTCCCCGTACAGTTACACAGAAAGATTAGAATGGTATTTTGTAGGCTTAAGAGACTTTTTAGATTATCTCTGTAAAAATTGAAAATTTATTTATAATTTTTTCTGTAGTCCATACAAACGTTATAACACCATAATATTTCTGCAAGACCAATTAATGGTGTAGTAGAATAATAACTTTATGTCAGCAACAGGAATCCAGTCAGGCCTGGTTTCACTAGTCTTAGCCACCAATGCATCTAACTTTCAGTCTTTCAGTAGTCAGCAGAGACAGGTGTTTTCAAACAGCGATTCTAATATTAAGTAACTCCAATTGTAAGAAGGTTGAATTGCCCTTTGAAGAACATTTCTTTTCCTTTTCATCAGTTAGGTAAACATCTAAGAATGGGCACAAGTCTTAACTGATGTGATAGGTTTAGATGGCTCCAACGGGGCTACCCACCTCCCCACCCCCACCTCTTTTCCCTCTTCCTTAAGCCCACAAAAACTTTCTCACAATTATTGTGGGGGAAGAGGTGTCATCACAACTTTCTCGGCTTCTGATTGGAGGCATGTCAATTAAGCCCCTCTGTGACTAAGCGTATAAAAAACTGGAATTTGTGACACTTTCTGGGCATGCACATATTTGGTTTCTGCTCAGGACTGAGAGAGAGAAGAAAAACATTTGACCAAGAGAGCTTGGAGCTGCCTCAATTCTCAAAGCAGTAAAAGATCTCTTCCACATGTAGGTAGACCACCTTGCTTTGCTGATTACCAACGCAGGTGGCTTTCTGACTGAGTTCTAACCAGAAGGAAGGGGCAACTTGGCTGTAAGCCCCCAACATCCTGCATTAAGGGAACAGCCGCTGGTGAGGGGAAAGAAGACCTATGGTGTTCCCCAGAGATCTGGTTTGTGTCCTGCCTCGTGGATGGGGAGAGCTAGAAGCCAGAATGTAGTCCCTAGTATACTGGTACTCTTTTTTCAGCTACCCTGGAGGAAGAAGGACTAAGTTTCTGAGGAAGTTTACTCCAGAGGAGTTTCTTGGACTGAAATTCCTGAGGTTAATAAGCTGTGACTTCTCTTTTGCCTTCCCCACCCCACCACCCCCACCTCAGGCAGTGGTTGCGTGATGGGGGGTTTTGTTTGTCAAATGGGGATGTGGGACAAATGAGAGAGAATGTATATTTACTTCTATATACTTGTTTATGTACTTATTGACATCTATCTCTCTCCTGTCTCTCTCTCTTTTTTATTAATCTGTCCTGTTTAGATTTAAGTGATGGATTTATGGTTTTATTTCTCTGTCCATTAAATTGCTTTTGTTCCACCCCTGTAATTTAAAAACTGCTTTCACTTGGTTTGTGTTTCTTAAAAAGCCCAAATAAGTTTAAACAAATCCAAATGAATAGCCTTAAAACCCTTTTGTGTAGCTTTCGGGTGGGTTTATATTTCCTCGGAAGCTACAGATAGTCATGAAATCTTTTGGGTAATTTTAAACTGTGACAGGCAGCCTCTGCTCAAATGAAAGTGCTCTGTATTAACTCCTCATTCTCAAAGGGGAATAGAAAAGGAATAAAGGAGAGAGAATTATGGATTGGAAAAGAAAACTAAAACTGCTTTAAAAAACCAGTAACAATAAAATGAAATATATGCAAAATCAATACCAAACCCAAACCCCCGCTGGTAATCATGTCACCATCACCAATGTTGTCATGGGCAGGCACTAGGGAACTCCCAGACCAGACTCAGAGAGAGACGGGAACCAGGCTCAGGAGCTGGATTCCAGAACTGGAATTCAGGAATGCATGGATTGGGATTGAAGGTAGAACAGAGAGAGTCCTCCTCAGACACCAGTCTTTAAAGAACAGAGCTTGACCCTGCAATCCCTCAGCTTTGTACCGAGTATGACGTCTATGGGATGGAACTACTTGTTAGTTAGTGTAGGGTCACCTCCCTGTCTGCTCCTCCACAGGTGCAGCCTCTCACTTTCTGCACACCATATCACACACCGTCTGCAGCCCTGCCAAACCCCACCCCCCTCACTCCTTGCATCCCTCCACCACCACCCCCCTCCCGCTGTGGCATGCAGGATTTAGCAGTGACCTTGGTCTTCACAGCAGAAAGTATAAAAAAGAGCCTTTCTGCACACCAATGCTTGGTAGTAACTGTCAACAGCAAGCACTATAACTAGAAGCAGACCCTGTGTGCAAAAATATGTCATTAACTTCAGAGGGTGCAGTTACTTAGCAGAGACTGAGCTGAAAAACAAAATCACTCAACAGAATTAGTTCTGTTCTAACTCAAACCTAACTCAAAGCAGGACAACCGAGCATCTAAAATCAGGTCAAATGACTACTCTGTTTTGCTGTGGTTAGAGAAGTAAACAAAAAGACTGGGCTCAGTAGGAAATATTCTCCTTCCTCTGCTGCAGAATCTGTACAAGGAGTGGTACTTAGATACTTCTGAGCATAAACCACAGCCTGGCCATGTAAAGGGACATATGCAGGCACACATTTAAAAAGACATGCCAACTATCTTCTGTGCCGACCTCCTGTTGTCAAAGCTGCTTTTGCTAGTTACCCTAGGTAGCCATTTACTTATTCTTGGCTGGAATACAATCAGGCCAGCGCTTTTCATCGTCACAATTTTACTTTTTTGTGTGTGACCAGTCTGACAATTCTGACATTAGACCTGTTGCCAGCTCCCATTCAGGGAATAATCCTCCAGCTTAATTGGAACCACTCAGTGTAACCAGCAGAGTAAGAAACTGCTGCTGCTGCAAGATAGCCTGCTGACTGAAGAGTCATTTCAGGCAGCCACAGGGAGCTGGGATCTAGCCTGTTTCGCTTACGAAGTGTGTACTCCTGCAGTAAATTACTATCCTGCCTGTGTACCTGATGACTGTCTACCGAAGATCTTCAGAAGGAAAACTTGTTCCTTTCTAACTTCTGGCTCTCAGAAAGAATGGTGCAGAAATGATATTTTTTTTATGTAAAAGAAAATTAATCTTTTCTAAAATTAACTTAGGTAGAACTATTTTCCTATAGGCAGTAGAACAGTTACTATGTTCCTCCTGTAATAGCTATATTGCCAGCCTTACTGGAGATGGGTACCCTGAGATGTATCATAGAGAGTTTACACTTCTCTACTCTATAAAAATAGAAAAGAATTATTTCCTTTTGATCAAAAAGAAAATAAGGGAAAAAAATACAGAAAAGGAAATAAATGATAAAAAATATTATTAAGTATGAGGGAATTAAGATATGTAGATATACATGACTATGAAGAATCAGACATATAACTGGTAAAAATATAAACCAAAATGCATCGAAGTCCTTTTCTAGTTTAAAGAAGACAGCTCTGTGTGTGTGTAAATAAATATATGTATGCATTCTTAGCTGAGAGTTTCAGGAGCAATGATGTTCTGCAAAGGCAAAATCTACATAAGGATCTTATTAGTAATAATCTCATTGGTTAAAACTCTACTTTTCTATCCTGTCTAGTCTTGACCTGCATAAATTATGCAGGTTTTGGACAGCTTTTCTAGCTTTTTTGCTGAATAGTTGAGCCTGTTGCATAGTTAAAGCACATGACCTTAAATGTTTTTCAGAACAGCATTAGTCTGTCATACAGACTGCCAGAAAAAACAAAAAAGAGAAAAAGCCCAAATGATCCACACAATAGTACAATGTATTTTCCTTTTAAATGGGAATCTTTTTGTTGTTTCTGGAGCTGAAGTGAACCTGATCTATAAAACAACTTTCTAAACAGAACAGAAAATACTGCAAGATGAAGTTTTTCAGTTCTAGAGATAAAACTTAAGGATTTTTTTTAACATTTTTTATTGGAAGTCATGTGTTCTTGTCTTCAAATATCTTTCTTCTCAGGATCCCCTTAGGAAAAATTGCTAAAACTTCATAAATATCATCTTATAATTTTTATGATCCACTTTAGTAACATAAGTTAAATCAGCACACTGTAATTACTGGAGACTAAGTAAGATTCTTATACCTGTCTAATAATAAATCTAAAGAGAAATATCTGTGATAACAGTTCTGTGCCTTATATTTATTGCAATACCAGAGGTGGTACTCAGACAGGCATTTTAATGGTACACTTTTCTCAAGAATACAGTTATCTTTATCCTACTGTATGATATGAGACTAAATTATATTGGCTACCAGTAGGACTCCATATCAAGTGTTTGTTTTGTCTTAGTACATCCAGCCTTAAATGAAGATCCTATTACCTGTATAAGTGCAGAAGGAAAAAGACTTCCCTCAACCAAAACAATTCACAACCTGATGACACTAGAGATCTATCCACGTACCTTAGGATCTGGTAGAATGATGGACATACCAAATGATTTAAATTTGTGCAATAGATGAGGTCTGGGTTTCTGCCAAAAATTATATCTAGAAATTGACAATTTCATTCATAAATAAAAGACTTGTGATCCTCATATACTCATATTGGCCTGCTACTGATGCTTCCCATATGAACCTGAACGTGTGTCAAATTCTTTTTTACTGGAAGAAGTAAAAGGAGGGAGTCGTCTGAGTCCAGTGCAATTACTGTAACAGCAGACAGTCATGGAATAAGTGTCCTGCTCAGAACGGCTTTCTAAATGACTGCTGCTCACAGCAGTATGAAGACAAAAATGTTTCTGAGCTCTTTTCACCAAATTATGTGAGAAAGCTCAAGATCTATAATACGCCAGAAGAGAATAGGAAGCAGAGAAAAACCTACTCAGCATCTTATGATCACTGCTGCAGGAATTTATTAAACTAAACTATGAAGATTTTATTAAGAAATAGACTGTGCCCCAGTCTACAAAAAATTTGCCTTCCTGCCCAGTATAAACCCTCTGATAGTGCATTGATGTATGAGAAATTGTTCTTTTTAACTCCAAATCTGACACTCGGTTTTAAACTTCAGTACAAGAACAAAGGATACCGACTAGCTACTTGTGAAATTTTGTTCATACTGGGCTTAACAGCATACTCTTTTCTAACTGTAGCAAGCCTACCTTTAAAAGAAAGGAAAACCTCTTCTTTCTCCCTGTCTTTCTTATGGAATGACAAGTTTTGTATGAAGGTGAAAAATATCCTCTCTGGTCTCCAGAAAGGTTTCCTCTGGTCTTCAGAATAATCTCTGGGGAAAAAAAATGCTTATCTCAAATATGAAAGTACAGTTCAAATAAATATAAGTCCACTTTAACTCTTGTAGCACATGCCAATGTATAAACCTATACTTAGAATGTATGAGATCAGTCCAACATTTTAGTTTTTTGCTCAACATGCCTATTTATGTAAATTTACTTTTGTGTACATCTGATTGATATAAACATTTTGATAGTATTCTGATCAAGACCTTCAGCATCCAGATCTGTACGTAGATTTCGGGAACATACAAAATATAAAGAATAGATCTAAAATAAGTACTCAGGCACCAAACAGTTTAGAACTCCAAAACTGGAATTCTAATATGTATTATTTCACTCTTAAATTATTAATCTCTTCTTCCATCTGGTCCCACCTTTTAATATACATAAACCTCTTCATTTACTGAATTTTACACTTAAGTCATGGAATCACTAGGAAAGAAAACCTATATGTTGGGAGGACTTCTTGATGTCTAAAATAGTCTAACTTCTAAGTTACATCAGGTTTCTTTAATCAAAATTTTTTTAAAATCTCCAAAGGCAGCGATATCACAACATCTTAGTGAAACCTGTTCTAATACTCATTATTCTCATTAAGACATTCTTTTTTAAATTACATCTGGAAGAAATGCCTCATGTTTCAGCCATGCATATTAGACTGTGTTGAAAGCCTTCCTAAGCTAAGGTGAATGACATCCACTGCTTTACTCTTACAGAAGGTTAACAAGTTGTCAGGCATAAGTTTTCCACTGGTAAATCCATATTGGTTGTCTTCAAACATTTGATTGTCCTTCATGTGATGGGAAATGGCTTTCTGTGGAATTTGTTCCATTTTGATTCATAATCTTTCAAAGCAGTGAGATGAGACTAGACATCCCGCAGTTTCCTGGACCCTCAATCTCTTCCTTCTTAGAGATGCACATTTCAATTCCTGTTTTTGATTAGGCTGTCTGTAGCAGGTGCCAACCACACCACCTCCCAGCGGAGTCCACCCCAACCAGTGAAGCATGTTGCTACCTTCATAACACGGGCTCTGGAAGTTGCATACAGCCTCAGACACCACCTTCATTTCCCCAGTACTTCACCAATTTCTGTATCTTCACCCATTTCTACATTAATTGTCTAATTCTTGCTTTCATCTCCCAGCTGCTGGCACTCAGGTGCTGTCTCAGTACAAGGGCAGATAGAAGCCACCTCTGCACCTCCACCCACCACGTACAGGATTTTGCTTGGCAGGAAATTTATTACATTGACTTTTTGGCTTTTGGAACTGGTTTATGACCTGGAGAACAGCATTCTGCCTGCCATATTGAGCTCCAGATTGCTGCTAATAGGTTTGTCAGTTAGTTGACTGTTTCCTCACATCTGAAGAGATCTGGAATCACTCTGTCAAACTTCCCTAAGGGATCCATCTGGAATGGTTTCTCATAAAACACCTGACAGGCCCAACTGGACCAAATTGCATAAATACAGTGGTACCAATCATCTTCAGAAGCTAGCTTGGAAGAAAGGATGAGACCCACAGGCTCAATATGCCAAGACTGCTGATCCTCTGTCAGAGGACTATTGCATTTTCTCCTAGGCTTAGTTACCTTACCCAAGGGTGTAAGAAAGCACCTCCATCACCTTGAGATCTCAGGTTCCTATCAACCATGAAGACAGAGGCCTTCTTTAACGATAGAGCAATTTGAGTTCATTTGCCAACAATGATGCCCGATTTCAAGATTTAAAAATACCTGAAATATATGTCAGACAAGAGGAATTCAGCAGTGGAGCTGAAAATTATTTTAGCAACTAGACCAGATGTGCTTAGTTATTCTTTATGCTGATCATCATGGTACAGCTGTTACAGCTGTATCACTTTGAACAGAGATGCCTTTTAGCAACTTTCAAATCCTAAGAGTGGCTAGCCTAACCTGAAGAAGTGATGGTTTGCTTCCCCTTGGTTAAAAATTACTGCAGATGCTCTACAAGCATTCTTCCTGTGTGACAATCTTTGTTTCCTGAAAGTATGGAATGAATGTTTGTGGTTAAACTGAGTTACCCTTCACAGTGTTAGCTGATTCTCAAAGTATTTCAAAAGCATAATCAAAGCTGTGTTTTAGTTGTAGAAGCAAGGTATCTGGTACCTTTGAAAATCACTTTAGAAAAACATACTCCTCTACTGGTATTTTTACATTTTCTTTAAAGGAGAATTTTATGTTTATCATTCCTCTCTTTCTTGAATTACTTTCATTTAGTCTTAACTGTGTTGTTTCCTATTGTTTCAGGACGTTGGCCTGGTTTCTTCTGAGTTCAAAGATATGGTGTGTGTTACTCTTTCTGTACACAGACATATACAAACTAAACTGGGGGAAAAAAAACAAAACAAACAAAACAACCCCTACTAAATTATTTGGCAGTGTGTTCCATCAATCATTGTGGCAGGAAAGTATTTTATGAGCAGATTTTTCACTTTTTCTTTTGAAGACATAGCAGACTGAATTCTGGCTTAGGACATGACTCAGTTGAAGCCAATAGAATATAAACAATTCTAAAGCACCTTTAGTGAAAAATCCAAGTACATTGGATTTCACTGGATTTTTGTAGAGACTTTTCTGAAATGCACTGAAGTCACCTTGCTTAAAACAGAGCTAAGCAAACTTGAATTGTGAAACTGTTAAATGAATGCAGTATGTCAGTATATGCAGATCTTGTTTGCTGGCTGTTCTGAGATAGAAAAATTATAGGCTAAGGACTCCACAAGAAGGAGGAATCCATAAGAATTTTTTTTCTTTTAAATACCAGATTTCTTTCCTGGTGACCTAAAGATTGAACTATGAGCGAAGAAATGTTACCTATTCCTACTTCCATTAACATTAAAGAAATATAGATAGAAGGTACCATATCGGCTAGTGAATTATTTCCAAAAACAGTTGTCACTTTATAAACACAGGCCCAGTTAAACTCAGAGCTCTTTATTACTTTAAAAAGTATTTTGGACAGAATTCTCGTTTTAGATATCAGTATGTTTATTGATATAAACCAGTAATTTAACAAGTTTCATAGTAAATGTGATAGTGGTTTTACAAGATTAAATGGCAAGGTGCGCTTGATAATTTACAGAACAGAGGACAGGGACAGACAAAACTGTCAGGGAGACCTTCCCACTGAGTGACGCGGTTCAGAAAGGATCTCTTTTCTTTCTAAACTCCTTCTCAGAGAGGAGTGTACGTGCGCCTAGATCCAGTCCTAGTCCAGACTTGGTCAACAGTTTATGTCTAAAGGATTATGTATGCATAATCAATCCTTTATAACACTTAGTTAAGATTTCAAAGTTTATCATGCTACTAATCACTTACTGAGAATCTGTTGTGGTAAGGAAGATCTCTGCCTCAAGGAGCAATCTTGAAAAGTGTTCCTCTGCTGCACAGGAGAGGTCAATGGACCCTGGGCCATCTTAAGGTGTAAGATAATTGACTTTTTGCCATATTTTCATATCGACTGCAGAAGTTAGTTTCTTCCAAATTTAGCTTGAGTCAGACACTGTCCAGCACATTGGTTAGGTGGGTGCATAGGTTCACAATAGTCCTTGGCTATTGTGTTGTTATCTGTCTCCCCCAAATCCACTTTGAGCCATATGCAGCCATCTTAACCAGACCAGATGCATCCTTTGCAACCGCCACACGTGGTTATCACTGAAACAGTTATGGGAAATGTTGGGGTGGGGAGGGGAGCACACCACCACAGAGGGATCCTATTTATTTTGACATGCGAAATATAATTTCTTATAATGCTCAAAAATGTACTTATGGAAAGAAATGAATAATCAGTCTCTATTTATGTTTTCTGTGACACATGGTCTTGCCACAACTTCTGCTCATGTAAATATAATAATCCTAACAGCTTAACTACTTTTGTCACAAATGCATAAAAGATGTATTATACTTATTTGATTTTCCAAATAAGGAAGAAGGGGACATAAGAAAGTAGCCATTGAACACTGATTTTGCTTCTGTGATTGGAGAAAACATGTATTTTAATAAAATCTCTACCAAGTAATTACTACTAAAATTAAAGCACTCTCTTAGTAGCATGTCTGTGTGTTGCAGCATTCCTGTATTGTTTGGCATGAAAACCGCTGTCTAAAACATTTGCATTCATGAGGTTAGTGTAAGATATTTCAATCCCATAACTGAGATAATATTCAAGAGCAACACTAAATTAATTTCTGACATCTCAAATTGTGGGGAAATAAAATCTAGCTCCAGCAAGACAGAAATATTAACCAATACACAAATTAATCATTTATTCTATTCATCAGGACAGTAAGAGAGGTAGAAATTCCCATAGTGTTACTTAAATTAGAGGGAGGGATGTATTTTTTGAGAGAGTATGATAAATTTTGTTTCTGTGAAATGCTCACTGTTACACAGTCTTTATTTTAAATGTGATAACAATGGGGATTGACTGTTAGATAATTGATTTTCTGTGTGTGCTGTTATAGATTTTGAGCAAATGCATCCAAAATTAATTAACCCAGAACAGATTTTCTTCTGGTCTCTTCAGGTTAGTTAAAAATTAGAACAGAGTAGTCTGAACAAATCTCCATCTAGAGAATAATGGAACATAATTTGTCTTTCATATTGACTAAGAAAAATGAACCTTGAGAGTCTACAGTACCTTTCCTGAATAACAGAGACTGTATATTAACTTAAACTAGGGTAAATGCAACAGAAACTTCTGAATTCCAGTTTCCTCAGAGAAATGCACAGTCAGTGTCTTAATGCATGTCAGCTCCAATGAGAGGAGTAGTCCTAGGTGAACTTTGTGAGGCTAATGAGTATATTACAACCACCTGAAATGTAATTGATTTTTCAAGTTTTATAATTGTGAACTATTTTCAACCCTGTGAATTTTCATTAATCTGCTTTTGTCTCTAAATTACTGTATGGCAGTTCAATTCAAACACTGCCATCAACAATAATATTTTGGGACCTTCATATTCACCATGAGAAGGGTCATGTTCGTCACTTGACAGTCTCTGCATTCTGAGTAAGTGAAACTTCTAAGGAGAAGGAAAACTTGATCAAAACACTTGGACTGCTTAGCTGGAAGGAAAATGCATCTGGCTGTGGAAATAGGCTTCTGAATGTGGGTAATTTTTGCTTTTATTTTACCTTCCCTGCTGCACCCCT